>NC_091980.1:71558445-71648445 GCF_044704955.1 Pristiophorus japonicus | reverse complement strand
TGTTCTTTGAAAGAGCTGACTCGATGGGCCAAATGGCCTCCTATGCTGACTACTCTATGACTTTTCAATCTATGTTGGGTTAGTTAGACTAGTTCTCATCCTGCTTTGGATTTTGCTCCTGCTGCTGAATTATCTGCTTCGCTGCCATGTCCTTTGCTGGACTGGGTTGGACCAGCTTCCCTCCATCTTGTGTGTCCTTATGGCCCTATAGCTATTCCTTGGACCAGCTTCCTTGGTTCTTGGATGCTCCAAGCTGATTTTGTGCTGTCTTATGCTAATTTTATCCCATTACAGGATTATAGACTTTACTTTGGAGCGTTTTCATACTGGAGTGACATTTCCCGTAAGTGGGAAGTTACGTCGGAAATTACTCTGAAATTCGTGGTCCCATTTTGCCAATGTCGATTTACATCCAAATTTCATTCTAATCTCATTCTTCTTAGGCGGTCCCTCGAATCGAGGATGACTTGCTTCCACTTCAAAAAGGGATGAGTTCAATGATTTCACAAGTGTTTTAATGAAGGCCCTAATATTTCAGGTCTGAAAACTGCATATTGATGGGTGGAAGATGTCTGCGTGGATTTTTTAACCGTTGCACACCGGCCACCACACGGGCTTGACAGAGCTTGGTCTTGGTCCAGTGGCAAGGGTTAACCAAGATGACTGGAGACCTGCACTGCTGCACAGGCCCAGTGTGCACACATATCGCAGTGTGGGCTGGCCCGTGCTGCCCCTGGACTCGCCCTCTTCTGGGCCCCGAACTCACACCTCTCCTGGGCCCCGATCGGCGCTCTGCAATCTCTCGCCGTTCCTTCGCCCTGACCTCGCCGCTCCTGCTGTATCTGCCCACGCTCCAATCACCGACCTGGGTTATGGTGACGTCCAATCCAGTCGCCCTCTTCACAGCCGCCGTCCTCCTAACTGCCTCGCGCTGTACCCTGCAGTGGTATGCTGCCTTGCTGCTCCCAGGCTGTCGCTCAATCCAAGGCCCCAAGCCGCCTCCGATGCTCCCCGACCTGCTTGGGAACATCAGTGGCAGGTCGGAGCCTCAAAAGGAGCGGCGATCGGCGGCCTGGGAGCAGCACAGTGGCCCTGACCTGTGTGAGAACATAAATGGCAGGTCGGGGCCTTAAAAGGAGTGGTGAGCGGCAGCCTGGGAGCAGCGCGGTGGCCCCTACCATCAACATCCTGGGGGTCACCATTAACTTATCTGGACCAGCCATATAAATACTGTGGCAACAAGAGCAGGTCAGAGACTGGGTATTCTATGGCGAGTGTCTCACCTCCTGGCTCTCCAAAGCCTTTCCACCATCTACAAGGCACAAGTCAGAAGTGTGATGGAATACTCTCCACTTGCCTGAATGAGTGCAGCTCCAACAGCACTAAAGAAGCTCGCCACCACCCAGAACAAAGCAGCCCGCTTGATTGACACCCCAGCCACCAACTTAAACATTCACTCCCTCCACCACCGGCGTACCATGGCTGCAGTGTGTACCATCTACAAGATGCATTGCAGCAACTTGCCAAGACTTCTTGAGGCAGCACCTCCTAAACCCGCGACCTCTACCATCTAGAAGGACAAGGGCAGCAAGCACATGGGCACACCACCACCTCCAAGTTCCCCTCTAAGTCACACACCATCCTGACTTGGAAGCATATTGCCGTTCCTTCATTATCGCTAGGTCAAAATCCTGGAACTCCCTCCCTAACAGCACTGTGGGAGTACCATCACCACACGGACTGCAGCGGTTCAAGAAGGTGGCTCACCACCATCTTCTCAAGAGCAATTAGGGATGGACTTGATTTACTCACACAACATTAACACAGCCTCACGGGTATGTTGCAGTGAATGGGAATATTCTGTACACACTGGGGTGCCCTGCAGTAATTGGGTATACTCTGTATGCACCCGGGAAGTGCTGTAGTGATTGGGAATACTCCGTACACACAGGGGAGCAGGGGGAGCTGTAGTGATTGGGAACACTCCGTACACATGGGGGGTATTGTAGTGATTGGGAATATTCTGTACACACAGGGGGAAGTGCTGTAGTGATTGGGAATACTCTACACACAGGGGGAAGTGCTGTCGTGATTGGGAACACTCTGTACACACGGAGGTGGGGTGGGGGGTGCTGTAGTGATTGGGAATACTCTATACACCAGAATGTGCTGTTGTGATTGGGCATACAAATGCATCAATGGGATTCAGTGCAGTGTAATGGTGGATGTGTGAAACTTGCACACTGTGTCTGCATCAATTGTGAATATCACACAGTACAATTCTAGATTGTATCCTTCCAAAACTTCGGTGTGTCAGTAGAGAGTATTTTAAGCTGTATAACATTGGGGTACAGTGTTGGTGGGTATACATCAGTCATTGTGTAACACTTGGGTACAGTACTGGTGAGTACAGGACTGTCACCAGTGGTGGGAAAAGGGGCTAGTGATGAGGTAATTCAGTTATTTGGAGAGACTAGAGAAGCTGTGATAGTTCTCCTTTGAGCAGAAAAGGTTAAGCAGAGATTTAATCGAGCCATTCAAAATTATGCAGGGTCTCGATAAGGCAAAACTGTTTCCACTGGCAGGAGGATTGGTAACTAGAGGACAAGGAATTAAGGTAATTGGCAAAAGCAGGGACGAGATGATTTAAAAAATATATATTTTTTAACATGAGTTATGATGCAATGCACTGCCTGCAAAGATGGTAGAAGCAGATAGTAATCTCATTAACATACATCGGAACGTGAAACTGGGCGTAAACACACAAAAATTTGTGTAATTACGTAATTCAATCGGGTTCTGAGGAAAGCACCAAATTCACATCTGTTTTCCGTTAAGAATGAAAATTAACATTTCAAGCCATCTAATAATCATACATGCATATTCAGCACCTAATGATTAAAAACATACAATTGCTGAAGCTTTTCAATTTTTAACGTGACATGTACTGATGCCATAAAAATGCTATCAAGGAAACTGAAAATACAGTATAGCTCTCAGTGAGGATTACAAAAAACTGCTCAAAAATAGCAATAAAACATCAGAAAAACTGCTTTGTTTTCTGGTGTGCCTAATTTACACCAGTTTTGAACCAGCATAATTGCAGGAAATTTGCATGTATGTGAATCTTTAGCCTAGAGGTGGAGCCATTATAATGAGCCCAGGTGCATTTGGAGGCAGGAATCATTAGACGGGTGTAAATTCAGGCATAGGATAATTAAGTGCGTAATGCATTGCCCCCTAGTTTTCCTCTATTTTCCACTGGGTATTTGTTTTAAGTCCCAATTGGATTTGTCATTGGATGTTAATACACAGGAAACTACACCCCATTTTCTCCTTGTTCTCTGCAACCACAACATCTAATTTGTGGTATATGCCTGTGTAATCTGAATTCCCTCTGTTTATGCTAATATGTGCATCCATTTGGAACCCAATCCTATTACTTATATCTCCCCTTTTTTCCTCAGCCACTCTCTCCTCTCTTCTCCCCTTCTTGTCACCCAGCTAAACCACCTTTAATTTCTACTCCATCACTACTGCTTTTCCTTCTTGCTCTCCGAACATCAGCCCAGACTTGAATTAACTCATGGCTACCCTCTGTGCCACTCTTGGCGCTATCCAAAGGGCCCATTGAGGCACCTGTCACTGTTACAAGTAGCAATCCCAACTAGCTCCCCGAATTTCCCACTGAGTGCACCAATTGGTTGAAAACCTCACCAACCTCCTTCCTATCCGATTCCACCCTCCCACCCTTGGACTCTGGATCAACAACCATCGACCATCTCTGTATTTCACTCCAGAATGTTTGTTCACTCATGAACAAGACCTGTCATCTAAGCCCATATTGTGGATGATTTCATTTACAACTGGCTTTGACTGAAGCTTGGGTCACTGTTGTGATATTGCGGGGTAGATTTTAACTTTTATGCTGGACAGAAAACTGGCAGTAGTGGATTGGCCGCCTGTTATACACCCACTGGATATTTTTTTTTGCAGTAAAGCCAACGGAAAAGAAAATTGGGACGTGTATAACAGGATGTTGATCTGCTACTCCCAGTTTCCGCCTGCCAGTAAAACTTAACATTTATCCCCTCAACTCAGCACACCTGGCTATCTACCCTTCTTGGTGTTGTGACACCAGTCCCTCAGTCACCTTTTGATGCTTTTTTTTTCTGATTATAGTTCACATCTTCACTCCCTCAAGATAAACAGACTTAAGCAGAGCAGGCACACAACTGGGTAGCAATCCATCATCAGATCTGTGCAAACTACATCAAGCTCGACCTGGCCTCACTCTCCTCTGCCAAAACTGCCAACCATTCCTAGAATCATCCTGAAAAGCACAATCATATCCTTAAACCTTTCTCCCCTACCACTGATGCTCCTCCTGGTTAATCAGAAACCCCTTTCTCCTCCCCCTCACCAAATGAGACAATTGCCCAGTGCGCAACAGGCAAACAACAGCCCTTCACTGGTATCTACTAATGTGGCTCTGGTGCTCCCAAAGCATCATGGAAGATGTGCATGGAGCATCAGAAAATTATATAAAGGGCTGACCTTATTTCATCTGGCGTGGTTAGCTAATTTGTGCACAGGCACCTAGAGTGTATTATCAGCCCTTCAGTGTCCAAGCTCAAGCATAAAGCTTGGCCCCTGGGGCAAGGTACGGTGCAATTACATCCCAGCAGAGTTTGCTCTGTCAGTAGAAGAGGGAAGAAAATTGATACCAAAACAAAATAATTTATGGAACTTTCATTGATAATGGAGTAAGGAAATGTCATATAGGTCAGGAAAATCCCAGATTTGATCGCAAGTTGATGTTGAGTTAGCCAGAGCAATGGTATGATGGTATCTACTTCGATATTCCTGACGATAGGTTTGGGAGAAGGAAAGATTAGCAAGTGTTCCTATTCCTGATCACTATCCTGTGAATCCTGTTGGAAGTGCTTGCATGGACATTGGCTGACAATAGATATGGTGTCCTGTATGCTTGAATAATACAGTAATGTCCTTTGTCTAGCCTCAGACATGAATAACGGCCACTTGAGTTATATATCAGAGAGTGGCTGGATAACAAACCTAGGCATAACCCACTGCTTCAGGAGAAGAGGCACAAGAGAAAACCTGGTGAACTTTCAAAATTATTTTATTTGATGAGATCTCTTATCTAAGTTCTTGAAAAAATTTGTTGTGCTATGTTACAATGCTGTTTTTAATAATAATACTGTGTATGGTGAAATTTGTTTTTGTATACATTACACTATTTACACTGTTAACATAGCTGCTTGTTTGTAGAAATTTCTGGAAGACATAGACAAAAACTTTGTTATGCGCTTCTCTGTGTAATCATTTTATTGGACTCTGGCCATTGTCACTTTCGTGTTGAAGGAATAGTAATTTTCAATCAATGTAAAGCTTAATTGTACCAAATGTGCAAATTGTAGAATGATTCCTCTTATTATTGGTAGGCACTACTTTTTAAACAGTGAAGCTGATGTATACATCTAAAAAAAATTACTGGATTACTAATGCAACTTAAAAAGACTGCCAAGAAATTTATTTTGGTTATAAGCATACTGGAGATAGGTCAATTCCTTACCGAATTGCTTGATCTGGAACTCAGCCATATAGATGAGGAGGGTCCATGTTCAATTATGCCGATAATGCATTAGCTGACCTCAGTTGGGGAAGCAGTCGGGATGCTACAATTAGCCTTGGTGCTATGTTTGGGAAGGGGAAAGGAAATCAAGATTTCCATTCCTAATCGCTGTCTAGTAATCCCGACTAGAAAATGCACTTTTGGGGATTTTGGCTGGGACACTAGGACAGGGTTAAGCTTCGCTGTAATTCTCTTGCCCCGTGGTCAAATAGTTTGCCACTGTTGATTGTACACGCTGACATATCAGCCATGTAGGAAGGTCCTGTAGGGAATCTATAGAACCACACCTTAACATGAACCTTACTAGGAAGAAAGAAAGACTTGTATTTATATAGTGCCTTTCACGACCACCGGATGTCTCAAAGCGCTTTACAGCCAATGAAGTACTTTTGGAGTGTAGTCACTGTTGTAATGTGGGAAACATTAGAAAGCGAGAAACATTAGGAAGCGAGAACACTGTTAAATTAACTTCATATATGCAGTCAAAATTGTAACCTCAGTCTCATCAGCAAATGTTGTTTTACAAATATTATATCTAAAAATATGTTCATCTGCTATACAAAAATAAATAATAAGGAACATGATTGATAACATGATCTAATGACCATATTTGTTAGGTGTTTTGCAGAATTCAGGGGTCCAGGAAGAGAGAGCTGTTGTTTTTGTAATAGTTTATCATACCTCACTAACAAAAGCTGCATCAGTCATGACAGAACTGGCTTTATCTGTGATATACCGGTAAAGATCCAATGTTGTCATGATTGTATTCAGTCATTTTGGTGGATACTGAAAATCCGTAAGTCACAGCATTTAAGGGACAGCACTTCAGTCGTGTTTCACATTTTCTACAGAAACAAGTCATTTCAGATCTAGTGTGTGCTTTGCCAAATGAGCAATGACACCTGAAGAGAAAAAAGAGCTGCTTTCATATAATAAGACTGATAAAGCACCCAATGATTGTGGATGCAAAACCGAACTGCATAGCCGCAATTCTCATATCATCTCCCAAGCAGTAAATAGAAGTATATTTACTGCAAATGTTTCACCTGCTACTGAGAGAATCTGTTTTATACTGGGTGAAGAGGAGGAACCCAAAGCCCCTCTGCTCTTCACTGAATTGGATGAACTTTTTCCTGTTCGTGGGAGAGAATTACAATGGAAGGAAACAGCAAGGTAAGAGTCATTTATGTATTTATCTTGCAATATATTTGGAATTTCATTTAAAAAAATGTATAAATACATGTAACAATATTTTGGTACAGAATTAAAATACAATATGTAAGTAAATACCTTAAAGTAATAAATGTTTTTTGAAAAATATTTATTTTCTCATCTTTCCTTTGCTATTTATTGCAGTGCTTGCAAAAGTCCTTTCTATCTTTTAATGAGACTTTTTCCCCTTGCAATTTGTGTCTGCATTTTCTTCCTTCCCTCTCATCTGAAGCCATTGACTCTTTGGTGGGAACAATTCCAGTGGTGCCATCTGGTATCTTACCCATTATTCATGTGTGTGTGCCTTGACAGGCAATTGAACCATAGGTGTTTCACAGCTCAGCTCAATCTTGTTCTCACCTCACCCTCATACATTTACGCTTGCAGAAGGGATCACAGAATAGTGATCAGGAGAAGGTAATATGGCTGATTTTCCTCTCCCTAACAAAAGGTACGTATACCAACTGTAGCAATAGTACCACAGTCACAGCTAAAATTAAATAATTTAGCATAAAATGGGATAGAATGTGGAATCTTGTAGGTCTGTGAGGCTCAAATGTTCACTGGTTAAACTTGCTGAGCCTTCAGGGCAGCCCATGTTAATCTGTATTTAAACCAATACCAAGAAATGGAACTTGATTAGCTGTATCATTTGAAAACTCTGCTACACATTTGTATTTGCATAACAGCTTAATTAGCTTAAACTAAATTAAGGGCATGCTACAGATTTTAAGGAAAGAAATAGATTTTGAACCCAAGGGATCTTTAATTATATGATTAGTGCAGGCTTGTCTCTGAGGAGTCTCACAGAAAGCCATGTATTGTGATAATGCTTTTTCTGTCCTAGTTCGGTATTTTTAAAGAGATAAATGATGTTAAAAAGAACAAAATTACATCTCTAATTGTTAAAGGAGAAGGTAAATCCAAGAGTAATTATTATGAATGGTGAGTAATGATCCCTAGTTGTATTTGGGTCTTTTCCCCAATTTTTCTTTGCTGCTGACTCTAGATGTGGTATAGCTCCATCGGCACCGACCACCCTCCAGTACCTCAGCCACTGGGCTTTTTTCCAGAGCCCAGGGAGCGCGTGTCTGTAGATTACTTGACCATCACAGCCAAGCCCGATTCTATCGTCACCTGGCTGATATTTCCTCTCCCTGGTCCAAGGGCATTGAAACTAGTGCTTCAACTGCTATCTTGACTGATAACTCCGCATACACCAGTGTTAAATATCGAATAACTCCACGAGGTTAAGTACAGTGAGCTAGTTCAGGCATGACCTTACTCCAGTTTATTTCTTCTCAAAGTGAGGATTCAACATGACTGCCAACATTATATACACAGCTTGCACAGTCTGCCAGTGACCATTAGGACTCCGACAGTCACGCCCTCCGGTGGCAGGTAAAGCCCAGTTAACATACATAACATCATTCCCCCCAAAGTCCTTGGTACAGGTTGTATTTACAAGTTGAGACGGTCCGGGGCCTTCCGTTCTCTGGTTGATCTTCTCAGTTCGAACCCAAGCTTGGGTGAGTTAGTAGGACCATTGTTGCATTGCGGAGCAGTTGGTCTGACAGGACTGTGTGGGATGGTATGTTCATCTTCGTGAATGACACAAGGGTCAACTGATGGTTGGATGTGTGTTGGTTGGTTGATGATGATGTCATCTTCAATTTGTTCTGGTTTGTCTGTGAATCGCAGTCTGGTTTGGTCGATGTGCCTCTTGCACGTTTGGCCATTTAACAGTTTGACTACAAACACCCTGTTCCCCTCCTTGGCCAAAACCGTGCCAGCAACCCACTTTGGACCATGACCATAATTCAGGACAAACACAGGGTCATGAACAGCAATGTCACGTGATATGGCCATGTGATCGTGGTACCATTGCTGCCATTGCCTTCTGGTTTCGATGTGATCATTGAGATCCGAGTGTACAAGGGAGAGCCTGGTTTTGAGGCCTCTCTTCATTAACAGCTCGGCAGGAGGGATCCTAGTAAGCGAGTGGGGTCTCATCCGGTAACTGAGCAGAATGCGGGACAAGCAGGTTTGTAGGGAGCCGTGAGTCACGCGTTTTAGGCTCTGCTTAATGGTTTGGACAGCCCGCTCCGCTTGACCATTAGACGCGGGTTTGAAAGGGGCAGATCTGACATGCTTGATGCCATTACGGGTCATAAACTCGTGGAATTCCGAATTGGTGAAACACAGTCCGTTGTCGCTGACAAGGACGTCAAGCAGGCCATGGGTGGTGAACATGGCCCGGAAGCTTTCAATAGTGGCTGTGGACGTGCTGGATGACATGATTACGCATTCAATCCATTTGGAGTAAGCGTCCACTACCATGGGGCCATGACTACAGACTCAACGGAGCCTCCACAGGTGCGTTACTCAGTTGTATGCAAGTGTTGCACTGATGCACGCATGACTCCAAGTCCGAGTCAATGCCGGGCCATTAAACCTGACACCTGGCAACGGCCTTCATCATGACAATGCCTGGGTGGGTACTATGTAAATCTCGCACAAAAGTTTCTCTGCCTTTTTTTGGCATAACAACATGATTACCCGATAACAGACAATCAGACTGAATAGACAATTCATCTTTGCGATGGGTTTGGACTTAATTTCATCCTGCATTTCCCTGGGAATGGCAGACCAATTTCCATTTAGGATATACCTTTTTACGCTTGACTGTACAGGACCCTGGCTGGTCCAGGTCCTAATTTGGCGAGCCATGACGGGTGACTCCTCGCTCTCGAAGGCATCCATGACCAGTAGCAAGTCTGCGGGCTGTGGCATTTCCACCCCGGTTGTGGGCAATGGTAGCCGGCTAAGCGCATCAGCTCAGTTTTCAGTGCCTGGTCTGTGGCAGATGACATAATCATAAGCGGATAATGTCAGTGCCCATCTTTGGATGCGGGACGAGGCATTGGTATTTGCTCTCGGAAAACAATGAAATGAATGGCTTGTGGTCTGTTTCAAGTTCAAACCGAAGCCCAAACAGGTATTAGTGCACTTTCCTAACCCTATATACGCATGCTAAAGCCTCTTTCTCTACCATACTATAGACTCTTTCAGCCTTAGACAGACTTCTGGACGCATATGCAACTGGTTGGAGTTTGCCTGATACATTGGCTTGCTGGAGCACACAACCGACCCCACATGATGAGGCGTCGCAGGCCAGCACTAACCGCTTACATGGGTAATAGTGTACCAGTAATTTATTGGAACATAGCAGGTTCCTGGCCTTCTCAAAGGCTCTGACTTGAGATTTTCCCCAAACCAAGTCATTACCCTTTCTCAGCAACATGTGCAAGGGCTCTAGCAATGTGCTCAAACTAGATAGAAAGTTACCGAAATAGTTGAGAAGACCCAGGAACGAACGCAGCTCCATCACACTCTGGGGTCTGGGTGCATTCTTGATGGCCTCTGTCTTCGAGTCTGTAGGCCTGGTGCTATCTGCTGCAATCTTTCTCCCAGGAATTTGACTTCTGGTGCCATGAAAATGTACTTGGAACGTTTTAGCCTGAGTCCCACTCTGTCCAGATGACGTAGAACCTCTTCCAGGTGTGCAGGTGTTCGGTGGCGTCGCGACTGGTGATCAGGATGTCATCTTGGAACACGACGGTTCTCGGGACAGACTTCAGTAATTCTCCATGTTTCTCTGAAATATGGCTGCCACCGAGTGAATTCCGAAAGGGCATCTGTGGTATATAAACAGTCCTTTGTGCGTGTTGATGCACGTCAGTTTTTTCGAAGATTTGACCAGCTCCTGTGTCATGTAAGCGGAGGTCAGGTCCAATTTGGTGAATGACTACCCCCTCGCTAGCATTGCAAACAGGTCATCAGCCTTGGGTAACGGGTACTGATCCTGTATCGAGACTCGGTTGATCGTTACCTTGTAGTCGCCGCAGATCCTGACCGTGCCATCGCTTTTCAACACTGGGATAATTGGACTGGCCCATTCGCTGAACTTGACTGGTGATATGATTCTTTCCCGTTGAAGTCTGTCCAGTTCGATCTCGACCTTCTCCTTCATCATGTATGGAAATGCCCGAGCCTTGTAATGGACGAGTCTTGCATCCCGGCCTAGGTGGATCTGCACCTTGGCTGCCATGAAATTGCCGATGCCTGGTTCGAACAACGAGGGAAACTTGCTCAGCACTTGAGCACACGAAGCGTCATCCACTGATGATAAGGCTTTAACATCGTTCCAGTTCCATTTAATTTTCTCAAGCCAACTCCTGCCGAACAGCATTGGGCCATTGCCTGGAACGATCCACAATGATAGATCATGCACAGCTCCATTACACGATACCTTTACTGCTGCGCTGCCAATGACTGGTATGAGCTCTTTGGTGTAGGTACGCAGCTTCACATTGATTGGGCTCAGTTTGGGTCTTTTTGCCTTAGTGTCCCACATCTTTTGAAAGCCCTCTGGCTCATTATTGACTGACTCGCACCCCTGTCCAATTCCATGGATACCGGAACTCCATTTAATTTAACTTCCAGCATTATCGGAGGACTTTTGGTAAAAGAATGTGCCCCATACACTTCTTTGTCCTGTACCTTGGGTTGAGTTGCCTGTGCCGCTTGATCCATGCTGGATAGATCACCCTCAGCCACGTGGTGTGTTGCGGCACGCTTGCTCGTTTGCGGACACATTCGCTGAAGGTGCCCCATTGTTGCACAGCCTTTGCACACGTATTGCTTGAATCGGCATTGATGGGCCTAATGATAGCCCCCGCAACGCCAACAAGGCGAGATTTGATTCACTCCCAAAGATGGACTTTGAGCAGTTACAAGTTGTACGAATGCGGACGAGTAGGCCCTGCCACGTGCAGCTCTGCCTGCCGACAATATTATTTTATCCACAGTACTTGCCGGTGAGTTTCGATGCTGGGAAAATATCTGTCTCGAGTTTTCGTCTGTGGACATGCATGCCTGGACAATCGCGCTGGCCCTGCTCAGGTCTAGAGATTCAGCAGCCAGCAGCTTTCGAAGGATGACTTTGTGGCCAATGCCAAGCACGGAAAAATCCAGCAGCATTTCTTCCAACGCAGCTCCGAAGTTGCACAGCCCAGTGAGATGTCTCAGGTCGGTGACCAATTCCGCCACGTCCTGGCCCTCGGAGCGATTGTGCGTATAGAAACGATACCTCACCATGATGATGCTTTCCTTCGGTTTAAAGTGGTTCCGAACTAGCGTACACAATTCATCATAAATCTTATCCATTGGTCAAGTCGGTGAGAGTAGATTCTTGATAAGGCTATAAATTTTTGACCCACAAATGGTGAGGAGAACCATCAGTTCCTTCCAATCCATTGACTCCGAAGTACTGGTTGAGACGATCAGTGAAATCCTCTCAGTCTTCCCCTTCCACGAATCTCTCCAAAATTCCAACCGGCGTGAAAGTTCATATTTTAAACTCGTCGCCAATTGTTAAATATCGAATAACTCCACGAGGCTAAGTATGGTGAGCTAGTTCAGCATGACCTTATTCCAGTTTATTTCTTCTCAAAGTGAGGATTCAACATGGCTGCCAACATTTCTACACAGCTTGCACCTGTCTGCCAGTGACCATTAGGACTTCGATAGTCGCGCCCTCTGGTGGCAGGTAAAACCCAGTTAACATACATAACAACCAGGGATCAAAAAGCATCTTCTGTTTGGCTTAGTACTGCAGCAGACAGTGTGCCTTTATCCGTTAAATCATGGAAGCCTCATCTTTTTAATCACTTATTTCTAATATTCCTTTCATGGGGCTTTGTTTGTATAGTCCTGCATAACCCTATTTCAGCAGTAAAGCTAGCCTAGTGGGTCTTTCGTAATGCATTGACTTTCCAGAGCCTCAGCTATAGTGGTCAAAGGCTTCTGAACAATGTGAATGCAGAAGGCGATACCGATGGCACATTGGGTGAATGCACCATCTGGTGTGGTACTGAGCCATACAGACCACGAAGGCCCCAGGTTTGACTCCTGTTGTACATTAAATTAGCTGATCTCTGTTGGGAGCAGCAATAGCTGTGTCTCTGAGAAAGAAAATAACAGTCAGGATTCCTTCTCTCGATCACTAACCACAGGCTTCTGTCAGAAAGTGACCTGTTGTTTATATGTCAGGTGAGAAAATGATTAGGTTTAGCTATAATATCCTGCATATTCAAAGTGAAGTGAGTGCCTGTTACAAGTGTTATTGAAATAAAAATGCACGGCAATAAACTGCTGGTGAGGTGATCTAAGTTTCTGTTTAATGAGTAAAATGGTAGCTACCACACACATTTATTCATATGTTTTATAAAAAGTCAATAATTTGCACAGTAAATATTTTTATGGTTGACTGGCCTGCCAGCACGCTAGCCAGGCACTCTTGGAAGAACAGACAGTTTGGTGGAATACTGGAGGACTGTTTAGTGCTCTGTGAAACAGTACCGCAAACATGAGTCCGTGCATTCAGGAGCATATAGGATAAAATGCTCACGTGAAGGGTAAATACCAACACAGACTGTTTAGTTTCCTCGTTGTAATTTCTAAGTATTTGTATATAAAATTGGCAAAAAAAAATCACAATTTAAATCTTTTTTTCCCTCCTGCCCCCCATCCCCCATTCTTTGCGATAGTACGTCACATCCTCCCCTAATTCACCTGAGGCCATTATTCATATATGTGCCGTGACAATGAGTGTTGGCATAATATTTGTTCTATTTGTACACAGGACTGCCAAGCTCAATCCTGTTCTTACCTGATATCCACACAGGGGGTTGCTAGATAATAATCAGGAGCACGAACCCTGGGCAATTTTCTCCTCTCTACACCAGGAGGCAAATTGTAACATCCCTGCTGGTGTCCATGATGACACCAGTTAGCTCAACATAGAATGGGGATGGAACCTAGGACCTTCTTGGTCTGTTAAAGGGGTGCATACCTGGCACACAACTGGCTTAGTCATCGATCACAATCTGGCTGACCACATCAGGCCAAAACCATCCTCTGCCAAAACCACCCACCACTGTTGAATCATCCTGGGGTCAAAGATAACCCTAGCCATCTTCTCTGTACTACCAACTATTCTCTCACTTGCCCTCACCCTTATTTCTAAAACAGGTGCGAGGAGCATTTATATTTCATTGTCACCTAGGTAGAGACTATGGCCTAGAAATTCGATCACACCATGCCCATTTTTAGGTGCCAAACAGGCACATAATATGAGCTGGACATGCGCCACCTACCATATTGGATTGGGCTTCTCTGTAGGAGTCCAGAGCGATTACCAGAACTATAGAAAACTCTGAATAACTTATTCAAATTAGGATCCTGCGCTTGTTGGAGGATTCTTTTCCAATTTTGGTATGCCATCACATCTGTCACATGCTAAACCCACCCAATAACTCATGACATTAAGAGACAGGAAACACCCATCACCAGTGTTATTTAAAGGAATCATGCAGTATTTAAAGGTTGGTTGCTGGTTTGTCATTTCAGGCTGCTGGTTAACTTCTGGGCATTTCTTTGCCTGGGTTCTAACTTTGGAAAGTTAAGTTTGACTGCTAAGATCTTGCTGGTGTTACATTGTTGTTGGCTGCCTTATAAACAGTTTGATGCAGTCATGGGCGGTCTGGTAGTGCCGACTTTGGGGCTAGAGGACAACAGGGAGCAGCAAGGAAGACAGCAGAGAGTAGGAGTATCTGGGACAAGAGGGGATGGAGGAGAACACTGCTCAAGAGGCCATACCCATGATGGGTACTCGGAGCTCGAATACCTCAGCTTCACTGAAGAGCAATGTATGAAGCACCTTGCTTCACAAAGGAGGCTGGCACTGAGCTATGTCACCTGCTGCAGCCACAACTTGTGTCTCACACCCAGGCATAGACAGCACTGTCTATGGCTGTCAAGGTCACTGTGACCCTTAACTTTTATGCCACAGGCTCTTTTCAGGCTGCAACAGGCAACATCAGTGACATATCACAGTTCAGTCCACTGCTGCATCAAGGAGGTCACCAAGCCTTCCTGCACCAGGAGAAATGCCTACATCTCCACATCTCCGCATCTCCACATCTCCTTCCCTATGGACAGAAGCAAGAAAAGAGAGCAGTAGGCTTCACCTGCATGGTAGGCTTTCCCAGGATGTAAGGTGCCATAGACTGCATTCAAATTGCCTTGTGCTCCAAAACACCAGCCTGGATCAATCAAGAGGAGCTTTGCAGTACACCCCTGAGCGGGTATGCAGATTTGTAATTGTCTGCTGTGTTATGTCTGCAATGTACTTATGAATGACTCCACGAGGGCAATGTGTTGCACTCAAACTGTAGTGACCTTAGTCCTTTATTCATAACTTCAGAGTGAGGCAGCTGCGTGGTGGCTACCCTTTTATACAGCCCCTGCCACCAGGGCAGAAAATCCCGGTCTCCACCAGTTGCACCCTCTAGTGGTGCCAGCATAGTATATACACAGTGTAAACCTTATTAATAGTACGTCAGGTAAACAAGTATCCATCTTATGCAACTATACAGTGACTACACAGAGAGTATATCTATAGTCTGCATATATAACATGCTGCATGCTGCATGCTGAATAACTTTGCCATCATGCGGGACCAGCCCTTACCATCACCTGGTCAACGTGAATGGTAGCAGCGGGAGGAAGAGCAGGAGAGGCATCGACCATCAATCTCTGCCCCTAACTGCCAGAGCTCTGGGAGCTGCTCATCGAGGAGTGCTTCACTTCAACCCTCACTCCCATCCCCAGTATAACAACCTTACCATCATCCAATTGCTTTCCTTCAGTCCAGCCTTGTGGGTCTTGCCCTCACTTCACTACTAATATAAATACCATATCCAGAACAAAAAAATTTTTAGCAAACAGTTCAATTCCATCTTTGTCTCAGTGAACAGAGATAATTATGAATCATCCTTGTGCAAGCTCTTGGTGCCGGTCTTGTGTGCTTGTTTACCTATCCTAGTGCTCGTACAGAGTGTTTCCCAGTGGCGACAGCTTGGAAGGTGGAAGGCTGCAGAGTTTCCATTGAGGACGCTTTCGATGGCCATGGTGGGCAACCTCGAGCAGCTGTGAGCCTTAAGGGCCCGGTTTCAGCATCTCGGTGTGAGCCAGAGCAGTCTGGCCGAGTTAGTTGTATGGCACTAATAAGAGCACTGGTGCAGTAGGTGGCAGAGGACAGCCTCTCCCATGGAGCCAAGACCACTCTCCTGAGGCTTTGCCTCAGCACTCCCGTGGCTCTGTGTGAGAACAGAATGCAGGAGTGACGTGACACTCTGGAAGCCCCCCTCAACACTGACCCCCCCAAAGTGAAGATAGCAGCAGTGTAAGCTGCCAGGAGAGGCTCCAAGACTCTGTGCACCACTGTCCTGTGGATGGAGTTGACTGCTCGATCCATGTTGGACAGAATCGTCCTCCATGCTCTGCGTCCTTTTGCACAAACTCACTGGCAGGCTACCCAGTGTACTAAGTATACCATGGGCTCTCGAAGTCAGTATCTGAATCCTCTGCAGTAGAGCTTGTATGCGATCTCGCCCTCTGTTGAGCTGGTACATGTGGCATCCTAACCCCCAGGCTTAGCTCCTGCTCACTTGTGGCCAGTAATTCATCACGTGGAGACCCTTCATTGAGCCTAGTCTCTATAAAGTATGCATGGTGCCAGTGTGTGATTGAGTGACGCTGCTTCCTCTTCTTTCACTGGCAGAGGGCATCCAAATTTTCACTAGCTGAAATGAAAGAGAGAGACAAGGGTTAGCTTTTAGTGTAAAAGGGGAGCAAAGAGGAAAAATTTATTGGTGGAAGCACCTGCAGTTTGCCATAAGGGATGAGGTCCTACGAGACGAATTTAAGGAGCTAGGAGCTAAATTTAAAAAGTAGGACCTCAAAAGTAGTAATCTCGGGATTGCTACCAATGCCACGTGCTAGTCAGAGTAGGAATCGCAGGATAGCGCAGATGAATACGTGGCTTGAGCAGTGGTGCAGCAGGGAGGGATTCAAATTCCTGGGGCATTGGAACTGGTTCTGGGGGAAGTGGGACCAGTACAAACCGGATGGTCTGCACCTGGGCAGGACCGGAACCAATGTCCTAGGGAGAGTGTTTGCTAGTGCTGTTGGGGAGGAGTTAAACTAATATGGCAGGGGGATGGGAACCAATGCAGGGAGACAGAGGGAAACAAAATTGGTGAGAAAGCAGGAATGGGGTACTGAAGTTGCATGTTCAGCCATGAACTCATTGAATGGCGGTGCAGACTAGAAGGGCCGAATGGCCTACTCCTGCACCTATTTTCTATGTTTCTATGTTTCTATGAGACAGAAGCAAAGGACAGAAAGGAGATGAGTAAAAGTGGAGGGCAGAGAAACCCAAGGCAAAAAACAAAAAGGGCCAATGTACAGCAAAATCCTAAAGGGTCAAAGTGTAATAAAAAGGCAAGCCTGAAAGCTCGGTGCCTCAATGCAAGGAGTATTCGGAACCCAGGAGAGGGCTCTGAGCTAGTTAGAGTGGGTGAGAGCGCAGATGAACAGGACCCCAAGAAAGAATGCAAAAGACAGGAGGCAACAGAGCAGAGTAGCACTGGGGTAAGTGTAAACCACAAGGTGATAAGAAGGGACAATATGTATGAAGATAAAGGGGCTGCAGGAGGGGTCAAAACTAAAAATCATGGTTTAAAAGCTAGTATTAAAACACTCTACCTAAATGCACGCAGCATTCGAAATAAAGTAAATGAGTTGACGGCACAAATCATTACAAATGGGTATGATTTGGTGGCCATTACAGAAACGTGGTTGCAGGGTGGCCAAGACTGGGAATTAAACATACAGGGGTATCTGACAATTCGGAAGGATAGACAAGAAGGGAAAGGAGGTGGGGTAGCTCTGTTAATAAAGGATGATATCAGGGCAGTTGTGAGAGATGATATTGGCTCTAATGAACAAAATGTTGAATCATTGTGGGTGGAGATTAGAGATAGTAAGGGGAAAAAGACACTGGTGGGCATAGTTTATAGGCTCCCAAATAATAACTTCACGGTGGGGTGGACAATAATCAAGGGAATAATAGAGGCATGTGAAAAAGGAATGGCAGTAATCATGGGGGATTTTAACCTACATATCGATTGGTCAAATCAAATCGCACGGGGTAGCCTGGAGGAGGAATTCATAGAATGCATATGGGATTGTTTCTTAGAACAGTATGTTACAGAACCTACAAGGGAGCAAGCTATCTTAGATCTGGTCCTGTGTAATGAGACAGGAATAATAAACGATCTCCTAATAAAAGATCCTCTCGGAGTGAGTGATCACAGTATGGTTGAATTTGTAATACAGATTGAGGGTGAGGAAGTAGTGTCTCAAACGAGCGTACTATGCTTAACAAAGGGGACTACAGTGGGATGAGGGCAGAGTTAGCTAAAGTAGACTGGGAACATGGACTAAACGGAGGCACAATTGAGGAACAGTGGAGGACTTTTAAGGAGCTCTTTCATAGTGCTCAACAAAAATATATTCCAGTGAAAAAGAAGGGCGGTAAGAGAAGGGATAACCAGCTGTGGATAACCAAGGAAATAAAGGAGAGTATCAAATTAAAAACCAATGCGTATAGGTGGCCAAGGTTAGTGGGAAACTAGAAGATTGGGAAATTTTTAAACGACAGCAAAGTATGACTAAGAAAGCAATAAAGAAAGGAAAGATAGATTATGAAAGTAAACTTGCGTAAAACATAAAAACAGATAGTAAAAGCTTTTACCGATATATAAAAAGGAAAATAGTGACTAAAGTAAATGTTGGTCCTTTAGAAGATGAGAAGGGGGATTTAGTAATGGGAAATGTGGAAATGGCTGAGACCTTAAACAATTATTTTGCTTCGGTCTTCACAGTGGAAGACACAAAAACCATGCCAAAAATTGCTGGTCACGGGAATGTGGGAAGGGAGGACCTTGAGACAATCACTATCACTAGGGAGGTAGTGCTGGACAGGCTAATGGGACTCAAGGTAGACAAGTCCCCTGGTCCTGATGAAATGCATCCCAGGGTATTAAAAGAGATGGCGGAAGTTATAGCAGATGCATTCGTTATAATCTACCAAAATTCTCTGGACTTGGGGAGGTACCAGTGGATTGGAAAGCAGCTAATGTAACGGCTCTGTTTAAAAAAGGGGGCAGACAAAAGGCAGGTAACTATAGGCTGGTTAGTTTAACATCTGTAGTGGGGAAAATGCTTGAAGCTATCATTAAGGAAGAAATAGCGGGACATCTAGATAGGAATAGTGCAATCAAGCAGACACAACATGGATTCATGAAGGGGAAATCATGTTTAACTAATTTACTGGAATTCTTTGAGGATATAACGAGCATGGTGGATAGAGGTGTACCGATGGATGTGGTGTATTTAGATTTCCAAAAGGCATGCGATAAGGTGCCACACAAAAGGTTACTGCAGAAGATAAAGGTACGCGGAGTCAGCGGAAATGTATTAGCATGGATGGAGAATTGGCTGGCTAACAGAAAGCAGAGAGTTGGGATAAATGGGTCCTTTTCAGGTTGGAAATCGGTGGTTAGTGGTGTGCCACAGGGATCATTGCTGGGACCACAACTGTTTACAATATACATAGATGACCTGGAGGAGGGGACAGAGTGTAGTGTAACAAAATTTGCAGATGACACAAGGATTAGTGGGGAAGCGGGTTGTGTCGAGGACACAGAGAGGCTGCAAAGAGATTTAGATTGGTTAAGCGAATGGGCTAAGGTTTGGCAGATGGAATACAATGTCGGAAAATGTGAGGTCATCCACCTTGGGGAAAAAAAACAGTAAAAGGGAATATTATTTGAATGGGGAGAAATTACAACATGCTGCGGTGCAGAGGGACCTGGGGGTCCTTGCGCATGAATCCCAAAAAGTTAGTTTGCAGGTACAGCAGGTAATCAGGAAGGCGAATGGAATGTTGGCCTTCATTGCAAGAGGGATGGAGTACAAAAGCAGTGAGGTCCTGCTGCAACTGTTCAGGGTATTGGTGAGGCCGCACCTGGGGTACAGCGTGCAGTTTTGGTCACCTTACTTGAGGAAGGATATACTAGCTTTGGAGGGGGTACAGAGACGATTCACTAGGCTGATTCCGGAGATGAGGGGGTTACCTTATGATGATAGATTGAGTAGACTGGGTCTTTACTCGTTGGAGTTCAGAAGGATGAGGGGTGATCTTGTAGAAACATTTAAAATAATGAAAGGGATAGACATGCTAGAGGCAGAGAGGTTGTTTCCACTAGTCGGGGAGACTAGAACTAGGGGGCACAGCCTCAAAATACGGGGGTGCCAATTTAAAACCGAGTTGAGAAGGAATTTCTTCTCCCAGAGGGTTGTGAATCTGTGGAATTCTCTGCCCAAGGAAGCAGTTGAGGCTAGCTCATTGAATGTATTCAAATCACAGATAGATAGATTTTTAACCTATAAGGGAATTAAGGGTTACGGGGAGCAGGCGGGTAAGTGGAGCTGAGTCCACGGCCAGATCAGCCATGATCTTTTTGAATGGCGGAGCAGGCTTGAGGGGCTAGATGGCCTACTCCTGTTCCTAATTCTTATATTCTTATGTTTATACAGAGTGTGTATGGTTCTGCATATCCTCCTCCTCCAACGCCTCTCGTCCGTTGTCCAGCTTTGTGGGAATGCCCTTGCTTGGTTCTGCTCTTACCTATCTGGTCATAAGCAGAGCCTCTCTACCAATAGCTTCTCTTTAAACCCTAGCACTGATTCCTTGGGACACGCCTAAGGATCTATCTGTAGCTGCCTCCTAAGAACGTAAGAAATAGGAGCAGGAGTAGGCCAAACATTCCTCGAGCCTGCTCCGCCATTCAACCTTCACTCTACTTCAACCTCCACTCCACTTTCCCACCCGATCCCCATATCCCTTGATTCCCTTAGAGACAAAAAATCTATTGATCTCAGCCTTGAATAGACTGAACGACTGAGCATCCACAGCCCTCTGTGGTAGAGAATTGCAAAGATTCACAACCCTTTGAGTGAAGAAATTTCTCTTCTCAGTTCCAAATGGTTGCCCCCTTATCCTGAGACTATGCCCCCCCTAGTTCTAGACTCTCCAGTTCGAGGAAACAGGCTCTCAGCATTTACCCTGTCAAGCCCAATCAGAATCGTATGTTTCAATGAGATCACCTCTTGTTCTTCTAAACTTCAATGAGTATAGCCCTATTCTATTCAATCTCTCCTTATAGGATAACCCTCTTATCCCAGGAATCAGTCTAGTGAACCTTTGTTGTATTGTCTCTTCCTCATTTGTATGCTGCCCTTTCACAACATCCTCTTCAGACCTGAGATCAGCTGATGACACCCCTCTGCCTCTCTGGCACCTTTCTTGATGCCTTCATGCCTCTATGCTTGTCTGACATAAATGAGCTTTAACATCTACCAGCTAAATATTAGGAAGATTGAAGCAATTATATTTAGCCCCCACCAGAAATCCGTATCCTTGCCATCGACTAAGCAGCCACTGTCTGTCTGAATCAGTCTATTTACAACCTCTGTGTCTTGTTTAACCTCAAGCTGACTTTCCGACCCATATCCGCCACATTACAAAGACTTCCACCTCTGTAAAATCGGCCACTTTTGCATTTATCTCAGCCCATCTCCTGTTAAAACCCTCATCCGTGTCCTTGTCACCTTTAGATTCGATTATTGCAATGCTTTCCTGGCCAACATTGGCTCCCAACCAAACCCCCACCCTGTGCCTCAAATTTAAAGCTCTTATTCTTGTGTTTAAATCCCTCTATAGATTGGACCTCCCTGTCATTTTAGCCTTCTCCTTCCCCTACAAACTCTCCACGCCTCTCTATCTGGCTTCTTGGGCATTCCCCTCCCTTTGTACCACTATTAATGGTCATGTTTTGAGCTGAGTGGATCCCACTCTCTGGAATTCTTTCCCTAAGCCCCCCTACTTCTCTCTGCTCCTTTAAAACACTCCTTGAAACCCATCTTTTTGATCAAGCTTTTGGTCACTCTCCTAATATCTCCGTTGGCTCAGTGTCCATTTTCCTAAAGTGCCCTGGAATGTTTTTCTGTACTAATAAGTGCAACTTGTATAGCTCATGTGCTCAATGTATAAACTGACTATGCAAGTATATTGTTCTTGAAGTGAATAGCACTCATGCATTTTCTAACGCCCATTCTGTTATTTGTTCACAGGTGGATAAAGTTTGAGGAAAAAATAGAAGAAGGAGGCGAAAGATGGAGCAAACCCCATGTTACCACACTGCCTTTACACAGCTTGTTTGAGCTGCGTACCTGCATTGAAAGGGGAACACTTCTGTTTGATTTAGAAGCAAACAATTTTAAAGAGATATTGGGTAAATATGAATCAGTGCTGTCATTAATTATCTAAGCATCAAATTATACTTACACCAGTCAAGACAACACAGGAAATATTTTATAAAATATTTTATAAAATTAATGTACAGACCTCCAAACAGTAGTAATGATGTTGGGGAGGGCATCAAACAGGAAATTAGGGGTGCATGCAATAAAGGTGCAGCAGTTATCATGGGTGACTTTAATATGCACATAGATTGGGCTAACCAAACTGGAAGCAATACGGTGGAGGAGGATTTCCTGGAGTGCATAAGGGATGGTTTTCTAGACCAATATGTCGAGGAACCAACTAGGGGGGAGGCCATCTTAGACTGGGTGTTGTGTAATGAGAGAGGATTAATTAGCAATCTCGTTGTGCGAGGCCCCTTGGGGAAGAGTGACCATAATATGGTGGAATTCTACATTAGGATGGAGAATTAAACAGTTAATTCAGAGACTTAAAGAACTTAAAGAAGGGTAACTTTGAAGGTATGAGGCGTGAATTGGCTAGGATAGATTGGCGAATGATACTTAAGGGGTTGACAGTGGATGGGCAATGGCAGACATTTAGAGACCGCATTGATGAAGTACAACAATTGTACATCCCTGTCTGGCGTAAAAATAAAAAAGGGAAGGTGGTTCAACCGTGGCTATCAAGGGAAATCAGGGATAATATTAAAGCCAAGGAAGTGGCATACAAATTGGCCAGAAATAGCAGTGAACCTGGGGACTGGGAGAAATTTAGAACTCAGCAGAGGAGGACAAAGGGTTTGATTAGGGCAGGGAAAATGGAGTACGAGAGGAAGCTTGCAGGGAACATTAAGACGGACTGCAAAGGTTTCTATAGATATGTAAAGAGAAAAAGGTTAGTAAAGACAAATGTAGGTCCCCTGCAGTCAGAATCAGGGGAAGTCATAATGGGGAACAAAGAAATGGCAGACCAATTGAACAAGTACTTTGGTTCGGTATTCACTAAGGAGGACACAAACAACCTTCCGGATATAAAAGGGGTCAGAGGGTCTAGTAAGGAGGAGGAACTGAGGGAAATCCTTATTAGTCGGGAAATTGTGTTGGGGAAATTGATGGGATTGAAGGCCGATAAATCCCCAGGGCCTGATGGACTGCATCCCAGAGTACTTAAGGAGGTGGCCTTGGAAATAGCAGATGCATTGACAGTCATTTTCCAACATTCCATAGACTCTGGATCAGTTCCTATGGAGTGGAGGGTAGCCAATGTAACCCCACTTTTTAAAAAAGGAGGGAGAGAGAAAACAGGGAATTATAGACCGGTCAGCCTGACATCAGTAGTGGACAAAATGATGGAATCAGTAATTAAGGATGTCATAGCAGCGCATTTGGAAAGAGGTGACATGATAGATCCAAGTCAGCATGGATTTGTGAAAGGGAAATCATGCTTGACAAATCTTCTGGAATTTTTTGAGGATGTTTCCAGTAGAGTGGACAAGGGAGAACCAGTTGATGTGGTATATTTGGACTTTCAGAAGGCTTTCGACAAGGTCCCACACAAGAGATTAATGTGCAAAGTTAAAGCACATGGGATTGGGGGTAGTGTGCTGACATGGATTGAGAACTGGTTGTCAGACAGGAAGCAAAGAGTAGGAGTAAATGGGGACTTTTCAGAATGGCAGGCAGTGACTAGTGGGGTACCGCAAGGTTCTGTGCTGGGGCCCCAGCTGTTTAAATTGTACATTAATGATTTAGACGAGGGGATTAAATGTAGTATCTCCAAATTTGCGGATGACACTAAGTTGGGTGGCAGTGTGAGCTGCGAGGAGGATGCTATGAGGCTGCAGAGTGACTTGGATAGGTTAGGTGAGTGGGCAAATGCATGGCAGATGAAGTATAATGTGGATAAATGTGAGGTTATCCACTTTGGTGGTAAAAACAGAGAGACAGACTATTATCTGAATGGTGACAGATTAGGAAAAGGGGAGGTGCAACGAGACCTGGGTGTCATGGTACATCAGTCATTGAAGGTTGGCATGCAGGTACAGCAGGCGGTTAAGAAAGCAAATGGCATGTTGGCCTTCATAGCAAGGGGATTTGAGTACATGGGCAGGGAGGTGTTGCTACAGTTGTACAGGGCCTTGGTGAGGCCACACCTAGAGTATTGTGTACAGTTTTGGTCTCCTAACTTGAGGAAGGACATTCTTGCTGTTGAGGGAATGCAGCGAAGGTTCACCAGACTGATTCCCGGGATGGCGGGACTGACCTATCAAGAAAGATTGGATCAACTGGGCTTGTATTCACTGGAGTTCAGAAGAATGAGAGGGGATCTCATAGAAACGTTTAAAATTCTGATGGGTTTAGACAGGTTAGATGCAGGAAGAATGTTCCCAATGTTGGGGAAGTCCAGAACCAGGGGTCACAGTCTAAGGATAAGGGGTAAGTCATTTAGGACCGAGATGAGGAGAAACTTCTTCACCCAGAGAATTGTGAACCTGTGGAATTCTCTACCACAGAAAGTTGTTGAGGCCAATTTGTTAGATATATTCAAAAAGGAGTTAGATGTAGTCCTTACCACTAGGGGGATCAAAGGGTATGGCGAGAAAGCAGGAATGGGGTACTGAGGTTGCATGTTCAGCCATGAACTCATTGAATGGCGGTGCTGGCTCGAAGGGCCGAATGGCCTACTCCTGCACCTATTTTCTATGTTTCTATGTTTCTAAATGGTTTATATTGATGAGACTGCTTGTAATGGTTTTCTCAGTGATAGTCAGAGAGAAAAATGCAGTATCAGAACTTCAATGTAAAATGAGCATTTTCTCATAATATGAACATTTGCTAGCTGCGGCATTTAGTTGAAAGTCTTGTTGCAAAAGGCAACACAACACTGTGACAACCTCCCTAGAGAAGCACAGCCCCCTTATGCACTGCTCCTCAGACAAGTGCAGGTGTGGAGTTAGATAAGGAAAGATGGGAGGAGGCTAGAGTGAAGCATGAATGCCAGCATGGACTGGTTGGGCTGAATGGTCTACTTCTGTGCCATATATCATATGTAATCCTATGTAGTCTTCGGTCTTTAAACTTTGTTGGGAGAGTAAGGATTCCTGCAGGAACACCTCCGTGGGACAAGCTAAATGCTCTTGCAGAGTGTTGGCATGGACTCGATGGGCCAAATGGCCTCCTTCTGTGCTGTAACCATTCTATGATTCTATTTGCTGTTCCTGCAGCTGGAGCTCTGATTGCTTCTTCCCTCTGCTGCTGCTGATCCTCCTTCTCTTCCACGTGCCAGAGCAGAATTGCCAGAAAGTCCTCCATCAAGAAAATAGTCTGTCGCCAGAAGCCCCATAAGAGTTCAGGATGTTGTACAGCCATTATAAGCACTTTGAAATGGTCTACGTAGCAAAAAATCCGCAACGTAATAGAAGCAAAATGTCTCCCAAATACTTCCAGTGTTTTACCTGAGAGCAGCTGAGAATTCCTTTATATACAGCTGGAAACAGCCACCCACTGATTTGTGCTGAAGGTTTGTTGACAGGAACTTATTGAAGTAATACAGGCAGAGACAAAAATTGCACTGGGAGTCTTGACAATACCATTAGACTCTGATCTGGATATAATCAATAGGCCTGTGCCTATTCCAGTGGGAACTTCCACCACCTAAATGGAGATCCACCTGAAAATCAGAAAATGCAGACAACTAGTCAACAATTCTGTGTCCCACATGATTTTCATCTTGCTACTCCCCACATTTTAGGTGTAAACAGGGCATAGCAAAATGAAAATCGTCCCCAGTAACTAATTGGCATTTGTAAGTAATACACTTTTTTGAAATTTGTTTATCCTGTGTAGATAACATCATAAAACTGGATTTGTTGTGGGAAACAAGGAAAAGAAAGAAAGACTTGCATTTTTATAGCGCCTTTCATGTCTCAAAGCGCTTTACAGCCAATGAAGTACTTTTGGAGTGCAGTCACTGTTGTAATGAGGGAAATGCAGCAGCCAACCTGTGCACAGCAACTCCCACAAATTGCAATGTGATAATGATCAGTTAATCTGTTTTTTGTTATGTTGATTGAGGGATAAATATTGGCCAGGATACCAGGGATAACTTCCCTGCTCTTCTTCGAAATAGTGCTGTGGTATCTTTTACGTTCACCGGAGAGAGCAGACGCGGTCTCGGTTTAACTTGTCATCTGTAAGATGACACCTCTGACTCCCTCATCATGGTTTTTGAGTGTCAACCTAGATTTATGTGCTCAAGTTCCTGGAGTGGGACTTGAACTCACAACCTTCTGACTCAGAGGCAAGGGTGCTACGCACTGAGCCACCGCTGACACTTTAAGGGGAAAAATAGATAATGCTGGAAATGTATCACAAGTCAGTGAACATTTGAAAGAGAAAGATCAGTTAATGTTTTGGGTTTGGATCCTTCATTAGAACTCAAAAAATTATACCAGTCTTTGCTTCCTAAAATAAAGTGGTGACTGAGATAAAGAATTCAATGAAACCAAAGCAGCTACAGTGCAGATTGAGCTGATGCTGCCAGAGAGTTCCAATATTTCTTTTTCAGATGCTAACCTGCTATGCAGTTCCAATAATTTCTTTTTTAACTAGTTTTGGGAAGTAGATTCTGTTAAATTTGATTGGGTCAAGCTCCCCCAATGGGAGAGCAAGATTAATCACAATTCCTCCTCCTGACTGTTATCCAGTGATCTGCTAATGGAAAGTGCCTGTCTTGAGATAGGATCAAGTGCACTGCTCGGTTTAACTTGTCATCCGTATAGCCTGCTCTATGTAGACTTATTTATTAAAAATAACCATGTGGATAAAATGTAACACCTGGTGCAGCACTGAGATATACAGGCCAGGACATGCCAGGCTTGATTCCTGGTCAGTGCTAAATGAACTGATCTCAGATGAAGCAACAGATGGATGCTACAATTGACCTTGGTGCTCTGGGCTAGTAAGGAGATGAAATACACCAGAACATCTATTTAAAAAAAAATTAACAACGTGCTAACAAAATCACAATTTCATTATCAGGTTATTAATTACAGAGAAAAATAGTATTCTTAAATTTTTTATTGAAGCACACTTTCAAGTTTTTGATATCATCAGATTAAAATGTCGCACTATTGCTCATACCAGAACATATAATGTTACTAATGTTACCGGGTCATTAGTCCAGGTCCTTGGATTACTAATCCAGTAACATAACCACTATGCTACTGTACCCCTCCTGGCTTTTGTACTCTATGCTTCTATTTATAAAACCTAGGATCCCATATGCTTTACTAAATGCTTTGTTAACCTGTCCTGCCACCTTCAAGCACCCCCAAATCTCTCTGTTCTTGCACCCCCTTGAAAAAAAATGTACCATTTAGTGTGTGTGGTCTGTCTTCATTCTTCCTAACAAAATCTATCACCACACATTTCTCGGCATTTAATTTCATCTGCCATGGTCCGTCCATTCCACCAGCCTTTCTCTGGCTTCTTGAAATCTTTCGCTATCTTCCTCATTGTTTACAACACTTCCAAGTTTCATGTCATTTCCAAATTTCAAAATTGTGCCCTGTATCCCCAAGTCCAAGTCATTAATGTATATCAAAAACAGCAGTGGTCCTAGTACTGAACCTTGCGGAACAGCACTGTATACCTCCATCCAGTTCGAAAAACAGCTATTCACCACAACTCTTTGGGCCCGAACTTGGTGGACTTACCGCCTGCTGCCACCGAGTTTTTTGGGGGGTCTCCCCTCGGTGCCAGTTTCCTCTAGGCCTCCTGCTGGCGGGAGGGGAGGACTGCTAGGAACCGCCCGCTGACATCCGCTAGCGCGCAAAGCACGAAAGTGTTCTCCCGCCCGCCGAGCTGCCAGATTCCTCTGGGCGGGTGTCAGTGGCAGCAGGGGGAAGGACCGCTGTGTGGAGGCAGGTCTAACCCTAACGGTAAGTATGAAGACCTGCAGAAAAAGGTTAGTAAACTTCTTTTTAAATTTTTTAAAAAAAAGTGATCCAGGTGGATGGGGTCCCCGAAGGTTTTCCAGTGTTTTTTTTTGTGTAAATTTTTATTTTTATGTGTTTCCCCTGTCATGTATTCAGCTATCATTGTAACCCATGTATAAGCTGACCTAAGTTGAGAACATTGACCACAAGGGGGTGAACTTGTGGGAGACACTCCTAACCTGGCCTCTCAGGTATAAAAGGGGAAGCTTCACCCACCTTCATCACTTGAGGTCTTGGTAATAAAGGTAACTGGTCACAGAGTGACCTTCTCTCAAGTGTGGGCCTCGTGTGCATTTATACTGTATAGTAAGAACATATTACCCCCTCCTTGGGCCCGACTCGATCCTCGGCGGCACTTTGGCGAGAATTGCATTTGCCGCCGAGATTGTTAGCTTCCTCCCGCTGCCACCCACATTCAGGGCGTAAGTCATTTTCTTGCCGCCGGGCGGTCTTTGCAGATCTTTTTGAGGAATCTCCCTGCAAAAGTACTGCCACGTCTCTTGGCGGTCCTTTGGGCAGACCTTAGCTTTGACCAAGTTAGGGCCCTTTGTTTTCTATCCTTTAGCCAATTTTGTACTCGTGCTGCTATTACCCCTTTTATCCCATGGGCTTCAATTTTGGTAACAAGCCGAGTATGTGGTACTTTATCAATCACCATTTGAAAGACCATAAAAACAGCATCAACTGCAATGCCCTCATCCACCTCATCAAACAACTCAGTCTAGTTAGTCATGCACGATTTGCCCTTAACAAATCCATGTTGGCTCTCCTTTAGTCCATGCTTGTCCACGTGGCTGAAAATTTTCTCCCGGATTGTTTATTAAAGCTTCCCCACCACCGACGTTAAACTGTCTGGCCTGTAATTGCCAGGTTTATCCTTCTCCCCTTTTTTGAACAAGGGTGTAACATTTGCAATCCTCCAGTCCTTTGGCATAATTTCAGCCAGGGCAGCATGTAAGGTGCTACAATTGGTCTTGGTGTCTCTGAGTTAGGCCAGGGAGAAATCAGCCACAGTTGTTGCTCCTGATTGGTATCCTATGACCCCCATCTGGAGCGAGTGTCTGTGTGCAAGTTTGTCTGACTGATTATGTGACTTGCATATGAAAAATTGCCACTCGGGCAAGATACCAGACTGCTGGTCCATGCTGGACCATAACCTAATAAATAGCAGCCTTCAGGGGAGATGATAACAGTGGAAAATTAGAGATTTGATCATTGTTAGGCACATTCATTTCGCATCAAATTGAATATTAGATTTCATCTTTAAAATCTGTTTCATTTCAGAGACAATAGTCAACAATGAAATTACAAATGGCAATCTTAGAAATGAGCTCAAGGAAAAGGTCATGTACGTCCTTCTTAGGAATCACAGTCACCACACAAAAAAGTCCAGAATGCAGAACATGGTCGATCTAGCAAGGAGAATGTCCTTATCAAGTAAGTCATTTCTTTAAGTCATTCTGTGCTAGTCTTTTCCCTCTCTGTTTCCATTTGTAGTTTATGTTTCTCCTTTCATTTTAGGTCCTCTGCAGCTTCCATCGCCTGTCTGACAGGGCAGCCAACCAACTTACTGCCATCTCTCTGCCAGTGCTGCCCCAAGCAGCCCTGATTACACAGAGAAGGTTGAGGTTGTTTTTCGTTCCAACTCTGGCCTTTTTTCCTCATTTCCCAGTGGCACTAACATATTTTAGTGCACGGTTAAATGGGCACTGCCAGCTTCTCGCACCTTCACTAAGTGGCTGTGAGAATGGATCTTGAAGATTTAAATGATTTCCCTCCCTTTGAGAAAACACTAGCTTGTGCTTGGCATTTTCCTGATGGTGTGGCAAAGATCACAGACAGGAATTCTGCGGCTCAACTGTACTGCCAATAGATAATTTGGCATGAGTAACTAAAACTCAAAGACTGGTGTTTACCTAGAATGTAATTTTTTAAAAACCAATTGCATTATTACTGAATTTGCAGTGCTCATACCATCTCAGTTCCATCCTGCTACTTCTCACTCCCACAATTCCTCATTTAATTATGACGTTGCATAGTATGGGCTATTTGACATGACTCTAGCTGATAGCCAGTACAACTGTGCAGGACTGAAAATTCAGCTGTTCCTGCCACAGTTTCCTGTCCTCAGAATTGCTTTGCAGTGCTCCACCTAGTGAACCAGTTGAGAATGTGCTCCATTGGGACACCAGAGAGCAAATATCAGCATTGCTTATATCCTGTTTAACTACACAGTTGCCAAACTGGCATGATTCCTAAGTTCATTGTTTTTTTGAAAACAAAAGTCTGATTTGATTTATAAATTTGATTTAAGCAGTTCTCCCACCATTATAAACAGGACTATATACAGTACAATTTAAATTGCTTTGCTGAATCAAAACTGGCATGGTAACTCAGAGGCACTATAGTATGATACCATTCTGTTGAGAGTAGAGTAACAACAGCATAATTCATCATATTGTTACATACATAAGGAATCCTTTATGCACGCAAGATGGAATAATATTGTTAAAGAACTCAGTTTTGTGGTCTCCAATGGCTCAACTAGTTGAGAATATGACTGCCTGAACCATATAGACCAGAAAAATCACAGGTTTTATTCCCAGTAACTGTTCAGCTAAATGATGTCAGCTGAGATCACCATATGGTTGCTAAGAATGGCCTCAGTGATCCTGGGTAATTTTTTTGGGGTGCCCAGCCCTTTAGAAGGCAGTGCAGTCCATTCAAATTTCCACACAGGTCATTTTTCCATTGTGAAGCCAACAATTGGCCTGTGCAGGACCTCCAGAGCACTGCATGGCTGCACAGCTTAAAGGAAACATTGCTCCTGGATTACGATTTCACTCCAGATCACCATCTAGCTGGAAATGTGTATGTGGAGGAGAGGATTGGACTTGGCTGAGATGTTCTCATCAGTAGAATTAGCCTGCTGACACTAACTGTCTAGGCTCACATATGACGAATGGTTATTTGGACAAGGTACCGGAGTTATCTTGAACAGGCTTCTAGAACAGGCACACGGATGGCAATGGTTTTACCACACAGACTTCAAGAAGAAGGCCCACCTTCTCAAGGGCACAGGTAATGGACAATAAATGGCAGCCTTGCCAACAATGCCTATATCTTGAGAATTAATAATAGAAAAAAGTATTCCAGCAAGGAATAAATGTCTTAAGGAGAAAAACTAGTGGAGAATGGAGGAAGAAAGTAAAATGCCACTTAAAAAGGGAATGGTTTTGTTTTGTTCACATCTGTTTTTTAGTCATCTATGTGCACTTAAACTCCACATTGAACTGGACTTTTGAACAAATATAGATGTAGCTAAAGTACTTCAGTTTGGTTCTAATTTTGAGTTCTAGAATCCCCAACCGGAGAAAAGAGTTTCTCTCTAATTACCCTATCTGTTCCCCTTAATATCGTGAAAACTTCAATCAGATCACCTCTTAACCATCTAAATTCTAGGGAATACAAACCTAATTTGTGTAATCACTCCTCGTATATTTACATAATGATTTCACACAATTATGAGAACAGATGGGAAACTACCCTTCAGGTGTGCAATCATACACTTTTGGTGGTAAGAACATAAGAAAAATTAAGAATGAGAAAAGGCTACTCAGCTCATTAAAAATGTCCCTTTAATATTTCAACTCACCCAGCCTAGCATACAACTACTTCCAAGAGCAAGGCAGGTAGCTAGCACTGGTATAGGCAGGCTGGATTAAATTGCCTCCTTTTGTGCCTCCTTTTTTTCAATTCCACTGCTTTATCTGGTAACTCATTCCAAACATTAATAAGCTTTTGAGTGAACATATTTTCCTAAAATTTGTTTTACATTGACTTTTCATTCATTTAAAATTGTGTTCTCTTTTTCTTTTGGCCTAATTTAAAACAATACTCTGGGATTACCTTACTTATGACATGCAATATTTTATATACGTTGGTGAGGTGTCTGCTTAACTGTCTTTAAATGCTGAAGAGTTTAAACATCCCTAATTTTCCTTATCCCCTTCACACTAGAGGTAATTTTTGTTGATGATCTCTGCAGCCTCTCCTTTGTTTTGAGCGGTGACCAAAATTGTGTTTGGTTTTCCAAGTGAGATTGGACTAGTATATCATCATACACCAGCATAATCGCTGCGCAAATTGGACACCATTGTTCTGGCTATGTATCCAAATGTGCTATTTGTGTTTTAATTGTTTTTCCTGAGAAATATACACAAACAACGTTCACATTTAGGGAGGGAGAGGAACAGAACAGTTACTATTTTTGATATGCTGCCAGTGGAATACAACAGCAATAATGGTAGTGCATGTTCTTTGTCCTGATGTTACCCTTGTGCTGCTGCATTGAAGATATTATGCCACGATTTCCCATGATTCATAAGACAGCTACAATATTCCAGAACGGAATCTTTGCTCAATTGTACAGTAAATCTGTACTGTGAGTATCAGAAGATGCTATCTTGACTTACCATAGGAGCATAGGAACAGGAGTAGACCATTCAGCCCCTGAGTCTGTTACATCATTCAATGAGATCATGGCGATCTGCGACCTAACTCCATATACCTGCCTTTGGCCCATATCCTTTAATAACTTTGGTTAACAGAAAGCTATCAATCTCTGATTTAAATGAACAATTGATCTAGCAGTAGTTGCCGTTTGCGGATGAGAGTTCCAAACTTCTACCACCCTTTGTGTGTAGAAGTGTTTCCTGATTTCACTCCGAAAAGGTCTGATTCTAATTTTCAGACTGTGCCCCCAGTCCTTGAATCCCCAACCAATGGAAAGAGTTTCTCTCTATCTACCCTATCTGTTCCCCTTAATATCATGAAAACTTCAATCAGATCACCCCATAATTGTCTAAATTCTAGGGAATACAACCTTAATTTGTGTAATCTCTCCTTGTAACTTAACCCTTGAAGCCCGGGTATCAATCTGGTAAATCTACGCTGCACTCCCTCCAAGGCCAATATATCCTTCCTAAAATGTGGTGCTTAGAACTGTTCACAGTACTCCAGGGTTTTGTATAGCTGCAGTATAACCTCTCTACCCCCTTGTGTTCTAGTCCTCTAGATATAAAGGCCAGCATTCCATTAGCCTTTTTGATTATTTTCTGTACCTGTTCAGGACATTTTAATGAATGTTTGACTATTTCTCTCTGATAATCCTTCAACATAGAATCATAGAAATTTACAGCATGGAAGGAGGCCATTGTGTCCGTGTCGGCTGACAGCTATCCAGACAATCCCACATTCCAGCTCTTGGTCCGTAGCCTTGTAGGTTACAGCACTTCAAGTGCATATCCAAGCACTTTTTAAATGTGCAAGGGTCTCTGCCTCTACCATCCTTTCAGGCAATGACCCCCACCATCTTATGGGTGAAAACATTTCCCCCAAATCCCCTCTAAACCTCCTACCAATTAACTTAAATCTATGCCCCCTGGTTGTTGACCTCTCTGCTAAGAGAAATAGGTCCTTCCTATCCACTCTATCTAGGCCCCCCATAATTTTATACACTCAATAAGGTCTCCCCTCAATCTCCTCTGTTCCAAAGGAAGCAACCCCAGCGTATGCAATCTTTCCTTATAGCTAAAATTCTCCAGTCTAGGCAACATTCTCGTAAATCTCCTCTGTACCCTCTCCAGCGCAATCACATCTTTCCTGGAATGTGGTGACCTGAACTGCACGCAGTACTCTAGCTGTGGCCTAACTAGTGTTTTATGCAGTTGAAAGCATAACCTCCCTGCTTTCGTATTCTATGCCTCGGCTCATAAAGGCAAGTATGCCTTCTTAACCACCTTACCTACCTAGCCTGCTACCTTCAGGGATCTGTGGACATGCACTCCAAGGTCCCTCTGTTCCTCTACACTTCTCAGTGTCCTACCATTTATTGTGTATTCCTTTACATTGTTAGCCCTCCCCAAATGCATTACCTCACACTTCTCTGGATTGAATTCCATTTGGCACTATTCTGCCCATCTGACCAGTTCGTTGATATCTTCCTGCAGTATTCATTATCAACTACACAGCCGATTTTTGTATCATCTGCAAACCTATTAATCATACCCCCTACATTCAAGTCTAAATCATTGACTTTAATAATGTGGTAAGAATTTCATGTATTTACAAATTAAGTATAAAGTGAATTCTATATATCTGAACAACAGTGGATATATCATTCAATGTTGACCAACAGATAACATTTTTGCACTGTTGCTTACAAGATCACTATTGGTGTCTCTGTTACTGTCAAATAAATTGTTTAGTTAGACCTCGTGTCAGTCAGAAATGTCGTCAGAATGTTTCCAGAATTGATAAACAAATATAAAGTATATTTTGGCAAAATATTTTACTTTTCTCTGCAGATAAATCTGCTCCCTTGAATTATAACACAACTACAGGCTTCACCAATGAAATCTCAGCAAAACCTCTCCAGGAACAGGTAAGTGTATAGTTATAGTTCAAATTACAATGGAGTCAAGTTTCCTCATCAGCTCTTGCTTTCACAAACCAGTTTCAGTGGAGAGTATGAATATTTTGGAGATTCTAAGCAATTATTTACTTTGTGAATAAATCAACATATTTAATCCATAAAATATAGCTGATTTTAATTATTGTTTTTTTAATAATATAACATTTATATAATGGTTAGAAAATTAAATATTGTGACCACCTATTGGCTTGCTGGGTAAGAGCATCTGTGATATCATGTTGTTACATTCAGAACAGGAAGACCCAGGAGAGAGGATTGGAGGAAATGCTTCGAAGCTGCAACACAGAAACAGGCCATTTCGCCCAACCACTCCTTGTTGGTGTTTATCTTCCACATGAGCAAATAGTTCGAATCACATTCACCAACTTTGCTCCCATTTCCCTTTGTCTCCTTTTCCTTCATCCAACTATCCAATCTAATCTTGAACGTTGACATTGTTTCAGCCTCAACCATTAAGCCTGGAAGTATATTCCACAGCTTCACAACTCTGTGTGAAGAGGTTTCTCTTGTCCTCTGTTCTAAATCTTTTACATTTAATCTTGTATCTATGGCACTGGACACAGTCATTCTATCGATCCTATCGGATCCTTTCATAATGTTAAACACTTCTATCATATCGCCCTCTAATCTGCTTTGTTCTAACAAAAAACAAACAAACCAGTTTTTTATATTCCATCGTATTTGTATTTCTTCATACCAGTCAGCATCCTAGTGAATATGTGTTATACCATCTCTAAAGCCTCAATATCCTTCTTGTATCATGGTGCCTAATCCTGTACACAGTACTCTATCTGAGGTCTTGTTACATTTTATACAGGCTCATCATTACCACTTAGCTTTTATCTTCACTACCTCTTGTGATAAAGCCTAGAATTCCGTTAGCTTTCTTTACAGCCTTATCAACCTGAGTAAATATTCCAAACACTTGTCTCGAGGTGATAAAAGTTAAATGCTCCAGAAGGAAAAATAAATGACAGGCCTTTTCGATGATTTTGATTGCAACGGCACCATGCACGTTCAGCCAATAAGCACTGCATTGAGGTGAGAGTGACTGCCCTCGATATCAAGGCAGCATTTAACCAAGTGTGGCATCAAGAAGTCCTAGTAAAACTGAAGTCAATGGGAATCAGGGGAAAAACTCTCCACTGGCTGGAGTCATATCTAACACAATGGAAGATGATTGTGATGGTTGGAGGTCAATCATCACAGCCTCAGGATATCGTTGCAGGAGTTCCGCACAGCAGTCCTAGGCCCAACCATCTTCAGCTGCTTCATCAATGACCTTCCCTCCAACATAAGGTCAGAAGTAAGGATGTTCGCTGATGACTGTAGTGTTCAGTGCCATTCGCAACTCCTCAGATAATGAAGCAGTCCATGCCCGCATGCAGCAAGACCTGGATGACACTCAGGCTTGGGCTGATAAATGGCAAGTAACATTCATAGAAACATAGAAACAGAGAAACATAGAAAATAGGTGCAGGAGCAGGCCATTCAGCCCTTCTAGCCTGCACCGCCATTCAATGAGTTCATGGCTGAACATGAAACCTCAGTACCCCCTTCCTGCTTTCTCGCCATACCCTTGATCTCCCGAGTAGTAAGGACTTCATCTAACTCACTTTTGAATATATTTAGTGAATTGGCCTCAACTACTTTCTGTGGTAGAGAATTCCACAGGTTCACCACTCTCTGGGTGAAGAAGTTTCTCCTCATCTCGGTCCTAAATGGCTTCCCCCTTATCCTTAGACTGTGACCCCTGGTTCTGGACTTCCCCAACATTGGGAACATTCTTCCTGCATCGAACCTGTCTAAACCCGTCAGAATTTTAAACGTTTCTATGAGGTCCCCTCTCATTCTTCTGAACTCCAGTGAATACAAGCCCAGTTGATCCAGTCTTTCTTGATAGGTCAGTCCCACCATCCCGGGAATCAGTCTGGTGAATCTTCGCTGCACTCCCTCAATAGCAAGAATGTCCTTCCTCAAGTTAGGAGACCAAAACTGTACACAATACTCCAGGTGTGGCCTCACCAAGGCCCTGTACAACTGTAGCAACATCTCCCTGCCCCTGTACTCAAATCCCCTCGCTATGAAGGCCAACATGCCATTTGCTTTCTTAACCACCTGCTGTACCTGCATGCCAACCTTCAATGACTGATGTACCATGACACCCAGGTCTCGTTGCAACTTCCCTTTTCCTAATGTGTCACCATTCAGATAATAGTCTGTCTCTCTGTTTTTACCACCAAAGTGGATAACCTCACATTTATCCACATTATACTTCATCTGCCATGCATTTGCCCACTCACCTAACCTATCCAAGTCACTCTGCAGCCTCATTGCATCCTCCTCGCAGCTAACACTGCCACCCAACTTAGTGTCATCCGCAAATTTGGAGATACTACATTTAATCCCCTCATCTAAATCATTAATGTACAATGTAAACAGCTGGGGCCCCAGCACAGAACCTTGCGGTACCCCACTAGTCACTGCCTGCCATTCTGAAAAGTACCCATTTACTCCTACTCTTTGCTTCCTGTCTGACAACCAGTTCTCAATCCACGTCAGCACACTACCCCCAATCCCATGTGCTTTAACTTTGCACATTAATCTCTTGTGTGGGACCTTGTCGAAAGCCTTCTGAAAGTCCAAATATACCACATCAACTGGTTCTCCTTTGTCCACTTTACTGGAAAGCCTCAAAAAATTCCAGAAGATTTGTCAAGCATGATTTCCCTTTCACAAATCCATGCTGACTTGGACCTATCATGTCACCATTTTCCAAATGCGCTGCTATGACATCCTTAATAATTGATTCCATCATTTTACCCACTACTGAGGTCAGGCTGACAGGTCTATAATTCCCTGTTTTCTCTCTCCCTCCTTTTTTAAAAAGTGGGGTTACATTGGCTATCCTCCACTCGATACGAACTGATCCAGAGTCAATGGAATGTTGGAAAATGACTGTCAATGCATCCGCTATTTCCAAGGCCACCTCCTTATGTACTCTGGGATGCAGTCCATCAGGCCCTGGGGATTTATCGGCCTTCAATCCCATCAATTTCCCCAACACAATTTCCCGACTAATAAAGATTTCCCGCAGTTCCTCCTCCTTACTAGACCCTCTGACCCCTTTTATATCCGGAAGGTTGTTTGTGTCCTCCTTAGTGAATACTGAACCAAAGTACTTGTTCAATTGGTCTGCCATTTCTTTGTTCCCCGTTATGACTTCCCCTGATTCTGACTGCAGGGGACCTACATTTGTCTTTACTAACCTTTTTCTCTTGACATACCTATAGAAACTTTCGCAATCCGCCTTAATGTTCCCTGCAAGCTTCTTCTCGTACTCCATTTTCCCTGCCCTAATCAAACCCTTTGTCCTCCTCTGCTGAGTTCTAAATTTCTCCCAGTCCCCAGGTTCGCTGCTATTTCTGGCCAATTTGTATGCCACTTCCTTGGCTTTAATACTATCCCTGATTTCCCTTGATAGCCACGGTTGAGCCACCTTCCCTTTTTTATTTTTACGCCAGACAGGAATGTACAATTGTTGTAATTCATCCATGCGGTCTCTAAATGTCTGCCATTGCCCATCCACAGTCAACCCCTTAAGTATCATTCGCCAATCTATCCTAGCCAATTCACGCCTCATACCTTCAAAGTTACCCTTCTTTAAGTTCTGGACCATGGTCTCTGAATTAACTGTTTCATTCTCCATCCTAATGCAGAATTCCACCATATTATGGTCACTCTTCCCCAAGGGGCCTCGCACAATGAGATTGCTAATTAATCCCCTCTCATTACACAACACCCAGTCTAAGATGGCCTCCCCCCTAGTTGGTTCCTCGACATATTGGTCTAGAAAACCATCCCTTATGCACTCCAGGAAATCCTCCTCCACCGTATTGCTTCCAGTTTGGCTAGCCCAATCTATGTGCATATTAAAGTCACCCATTATAACTGCTGCACCTTTATTGCACGCACCCCTAATTTCCTGTTTGATGCCCTCCCCAACATCACTACTACTGTTTGGAGGTCTGTACACAACTCCCACTAACGTTTTTTGCCCTTTGGTGTTCTGCAGCTCTACCCATATAGATTCCACATCATCCAAGCTAATGTCTTTCCTAACTATTGCATTAATCTCCTCTTTAACCAGCAATGCTATGCCACCTCCTTTTCCTTTTATTCTATCCTTCCTGAATGTTGAATACCCCTGGATGTTGAGTTCCCAGCCCTGATCATCCTGGAGCCACGTCTCCGTAATCCCAATCACATCATATCTGTTAACATCTATTTGCACAGTTAATTCATCCACCTTATTGCGGATACTCCTTGCATTCAGACACAAAGCCTTCAGGCTTGTTTTTTTAACACCCTTTGTCCTTTTAGAATTTTGCTGTACAGTGGCCCTTTTTGTTCTTTGCCTTGGGTTTCTCTGCCCTCCACTTTTCCTCATCTCCTTTCTGTCTTTTGCTTTTGCCTCCTTTTTGTCTCCCTCTGTCTCCCTGCATTGGTTCCCATCCCCCTGCCATATTAGTTTAACTCCTCCCCAACAGCACTAGCAAACACTCCCCCTAGGACATTGGTTCCGGTCCTGCCCAGGTGCAGACCGTCCGGTTTGTACTGGTCCCACCTCCCCCAGAACCGGTTCCAATGCCCCAGGAATTTGAATCCCTCCCTGCTGCACCACTGCTCAAGCCACGTATTCATCTGCGCTATCGTGCGATTCCTACTCTGACTAGCATGTGGCACTGGTAGTAATCCCGAGATTACTACTTTTGAGGTCCTACTTTTTAATTTAGCTCCTAGCTCGTTAAATTAGTTTCCTAGGACCTCATTCCTTTTTTTTACCTATGTCGTTGGTACCAATGTGCACCATGACAACTGGCTGTTCTCCCTCCCATTTCAGAATGTCCTGCACCCGCTCCGAGACATCCTTGACCCTTGCACCAGGGAGGCAACATACCATCCTGGACTCTCGATTGCGGCCGCAGAAACGCCTATCTATTCCCCTCACCATTGAATCCCCTATCACTATCGCGCTCCCACTCTTTTTCCTGCCCTCCTGTGCAGCAGAGCCAGCCACGGTGCCATGAACTTGGCTGCTGCTGCCCTCCCCTGATGAGTCATCCCCCCCAACAGTACTCAAAGCGGTGTATCTGTTTTGCAGGGGGATGACCACAGGGGACCCCTGCACTACCTTCCTTGCACTGCTCTTCCTGCTGGTCTTCCATTCCCTATCTGGCTGTGGACCCTTCTCCTGCGGTAAGACCAACTCACTACACGTGATACTCACGTCATTCTCAGCATCGTGGATGCTCCAGAGTGAATCCACCCTCAGCTCCAATTCCGCAACGCGGACCGTCAGGAGCTCGAGGCGGATACACTTCTCACACACGTAGTCCTCAGGGACACCGGATGTGTCCCTGAGTTCCCACATGGTACAGGAGGAGCATATCACGTGACCGAGCTCTCCTGCCATGCCTTAACCCTTAGATACCCTTAAATTGGTAATAACAATGTTACAGTTCACTTACTGATATAAAAAATAAAAAGAAAAGCTAGTCACCAATCACCAGCCAATCACTTACCCCATTGGCTGTGACGTCACCTTTTGATTCCTTTCTACTTCTATTTTGCTTTCTCTCCCTCTGTAGCTGCACCGGTATGCCTTTATTGGCCGCTCCGACACTGCTCCCGCCTCTCACCAACTGCCGCTGGCTCTCGAGGTCCCGCTGGGCCTTTATAGGCCGCTCCGACACTGCTCCCGCCTCTCACCAACTGCCGCTGGCTCTCGATCTCCTGATGGGCCTTTTATAGGCTGCTCCCGTCTCTTACCAACTGCCGCTGGCTCTCGATCTCCCGCTGGGCCTTTTATAGGCTGCTCCCGCCTCTCACCAACTGCCGCTGGCTCTCGATCTCCCGCTGGACCTTTATAGGCCGCTCCCGCCTCTCACCAACTGCTGCTGGCTCTCGAGCTCCCGCTGGGCCTTTTATAGGCTGCTCCCGCCTCTGACCAACTGCCGCTGGCTCTCGATCTCCCGCTGGGCCTTTTATAGGCTGCTCCCGCCTCTGACCAACTGCCGCTGGCTCTCGATCTCCCGCTGGGCCTTTTATAGGCTGCTCCCGCCTCTCACCAACTGCCGCTGGCTCTCGATCTCCCGCTGGGCCTTTTATAGGCTGCTCCCGCCTCTGACCAACTGCCGCTGGCTCTCGATCTTTCGCTGGGCCTTTTATAGGCCGCTCCTGCCTCTCACCAACTGCCACAAAAGTGCCAGGCAATGACTATCTCCAACAAGCAAGAGTCTAACCACCATCAATGGCATTACCATCGCTGAATCCCCCAGCATCAACATCCTGGGGATCACCATTGACCAGCCACATTAATGCTGTGGCAACAAGAGCAGGTCAGAGGCTGGGTATTCTGTGGCAAGTGTCTCACCTCCTGACTTCCCAAAGCCTTTCTACCATCTACAAGGCACAAGTCAGGAGTATGATGGAATACTCTCCACTTGCCTGAATGACTGCAGCTCCAACAACATTCAAGAAGCTCACACCATCCAGGACAAAGCAGCCCACTTGATTGGCACCCCATCCACCACCTTAAACATTAACTCCCTCCACCACCGGCGCACCGTTGCTCCATGTGTACCATTTACAAGATGCACTGCAGCAACTTGCCACGGCTTCTTCAGCAGCACCTCCCAAACCCACAATCTCTACCACCTAGAAGGACCAGGGCAGCAGGCACATGGAAACACCACCACCTCCAAATTCCCCTCGAAGTCACACACCATCCTGATTTTGAAGTGTATCGCTGTTCCTTCATCGTTGCTGGGTCAAAATCCTGGAACTCCTTCCCTAACAGCACTGTGGGAGTACCTTCAGCACAAGGACTGCAGCGGTTCAAGAAAGTGGCTCACCACCACCTTCTCAAGGGCAATTAGGGATGGGCAATAAATGCTGGCCTTGTCAGCAACGCCAACATCCCATGAATTAGTTTTTAAAAAATTGATGTGGGAAAGGTGGGACCTACGTTAGTTGTTTGTCCCACCAATCACTATCACTTGAAAATATTTTACCTGCTAAACCATGAAGTGAAACACATTGCAAGTCTGATTGACAAGTAGAATTTCAACAAGTGTCTATGTGTCTATGAATTACACTACCAGCGGTTGCAGGATTATTGTCTCACTCGGGATCATTGTCTCACTCGGAATCATTATTTTGCTCTGTTGACCCCCCACCTCCCATCACCCCCAACCCCCACGATCTCCCCCCGACTGCTGTGATCTCCCACCTTGATCTCTACGATCTCACTCTGCAATCTTTGCCCCCCGTCCCCTACTAACCTCACACAATGAATCCAATTATATTGTGGTTAAGGCTTCCAAAATATTCCCCTACGTTTAGGTTACCATCTTATTCTACCTCATTACTCAGAATCAGGTCAAGTAGTACTTCCTTCCTTGTTGGGCAGCAGCATATTGACTGAGGAAACAGTCCTAAACATCCTGTAAAAAAAAAAAAGCCCCCCCTTTTTTCTCACCGCAATTATTCTCTCTTCTCCAGTCTATTTTTGGACCATTGCAGCTGAGACTAATGCTAAACTCAGCCTAAATCCACACATACACATTTTCCTGCAGGGATCAGTGGATAGCAATCAAGAGCTGCAATCTTGCCTGATTATTTTTCCCCTTTCATACCCAAAGAGCACAGAGACTATTGCATTCTCCTCAGCATAGGAATCAAAGAAAGAAAATAAAGACTTGCATTTATATACCGTGTTTCATGACCGTAGGCTGCCCCAAACCACTTTGCAACCAATGAAGTACTTTTGAGGTGTAGTTACAGTTATGATATAGGAAATGCAGAAGCCAATTGGCACACAGCAAGCTCCCACATATAACAATGTGATAATGACCAGATAATTTGTTTTAATGGTGTTGGTTGAGGGATAAATATTGTCCAGGACACCTCCTCTGCTCTTCTTCGAAATAGTACTACAGGATCTTTTATGTCCACCTGAGAGGGCAGATGGGGCTTTGGTTTAATGTCTCATCTGAAAGAGACCACCACCAACAGTGCAGCACTCCCTCAGTACTGCACTGAAGTATCAGACTAGATTTTTGTGCTCAAGTCCCTGGAGTGGGATTTGAACCCACAACCTTCTGACCCAGAGGCAAGTGTGCTACCCACTGAGCCATGGCTGATACAAACCTACAGCTTTCTCGTCTATATCACTTTGTTGCACATCATAAGGTACATGCACCCACTTTTATTAATATTGTGATATAGGAACTTATGGTGGCTCAATTATTTTCTAATATTTGATTGGTAAAATGGAAATAAGTTGATTGTTTTGGTCAAAGTTAATTCATATGAGAGATGAAAATCACATTCGATCATCATTTCTCCAAAGTTATGTTCACATTTCTGACATTTTTAAAACTTTTATTATTTTAGCTGAAAAATAAGTTCAAGAAGCAGATCCCCGAGGGTGCTGAAGCCACAAATGTGCTTGTAGGCGAAGTAGACTTTTTGGATAAGCCCTTTGTTGCCTTTGTCCGATTACAGCAGGCTATAATCCTAGGGGCTCTTACAGAGGTTGCACTGCCAACCAGGTAAGGCTATTGTATTTTATGGGTTTGTCTAGAATTAATTTCAGCTTCATGTATTGTTGCGAAGATTATTTTAATCACTAATTAAATCATCCTTTTCCACTGGCTTACATTGGCATATTGGGCCCAAGATTCCGGTTCTGGCGAAAACGGCGCACCTCCGAGACTTACGTGACCTGCCTGGGCTCAAAGGTGCGCTGGAATCATCTTCAGCAATTCTCCGGTCCTCCTAGAGCGTGGTGTGGCGCAGCGTAGTCTCCCTGGGGCGGAGCAAGCCGATCGCAGCCTGCAGGGGGGCGGGGCTAGACATCAGCCTTCTTGTCAGTGCCGGCAGCGTTGCGCAGGCACGTTGGAGCATGCGCACCTGCGCAATGGCTCCGGGGGGGGGGGGAGCATGGCAACAGGGATGGAGGGGGAGCGTGGCAACAGGGATGGAGGAGCGTGGGTTGGGGGGCACTCGAAATGATCGAAGGGCCGGAGGAGAGAGAGCAGGGGTGCCTCCTTCTAGTCTCTCCTCCCCCCCCCCTCCACACACACCCCCCCACACACAAACCGTCCCACTCCCCCACACACACACCCCCTCCCACACACCCACACACACATCCCCTCCCACACCCCCACACACACAGCCCACCCCCACACACTGCCCCCCACAAACACACACCATCCCCCCACCCCTCACTGTCAGATACAGAGAGAGAGAGACACTAGAGAGAGAGACACACTGACAGAGACACCTTCCCTTCACATAAAGGCAGGACTTCTATTTTTTATTGATTGATTGCTTATTACTTTGGTCTTGGTGCTTTAGGTGCAGGGTTCCTTCTATTTTTTATTAATTAATTGTTTATTACTTTTTGTGCTTCATTTAGTGCTTGGCGCTTTAAATGTACTGTTTTGTTTAGCGCTTAGTGCTTTAAATGTACTTTGCTTCTTTAATGTTGTTGTGAAAGTGTTTATGGAAAATCCTCTAACTTTCCTTCCCCTCCCCCGTTGTGATGTTGATGTGTCCTTTGTGTTTAATGCTTCCCACCTGCCATCTCTGGCTGTGCCTGCACTAAACTTAACTCTAGGTAAGGTTTTTCAGAACTTACAAAAGTGGACACTTACTCCATTCTAAGTTAGTTTGTAGTAAGTTTTCACTGCCGAAACTTGCAAAACAGGCCTGAGTGGCTGGACACACCCACTTTTGAAAAAAAAGTACCTTACCTAAAGGCAACCTAAACTAACTCACTAGAACTGGAGCAAACTAATATCCGAGAATTGCAATTTCTAACATACTCCAAACTAAACTAGTTGCTCTAAAAAAACTAGGAGCAACTCCACCCGAAACTTGGGCCCATAGTTCTGTGGATGTTTTCCGTATCTTCTCGAATGGTGTTCTCTGAGCGAGAATCTGAACAGTGGTTGTTGCAAGGCTATTTGAATATGGGGGACCACCATAGTTCAGCCCGCTCCTGTTGCCATCCATTGTCTGCAGATGGCCACCTTTTAGCAGCAATTCATTGGATTATAATTTGGAGTCATTTCCCCACTCCTTGCACAGGGACACTACGGCTAATTTTAGTACCTCATTACAGCTCCAGTCCAAATCCATTTTGGAACTGAACTGTATCTTTCTGTATGACTCAGTATGATACCATACCCACTGTAGCTCAAGTGTTCTTTTAATGCAGATTTACCAAGTATTAGTCATTTTGACTTTCATTAATTTTGCATGGACCTACTCTTAATTGCGGACGGATGCCCCAACCAACAAAAAAAAATCCGAATGTATCTGGTGGTCAATCTCCAACGAACACTTTAGGTCCCAAGCCTAGCTGCACAGCCCAGCACAGAGGCCCACGCATCCCAGGAGCATAAGCGCTTCCTGGGATCACGTGGGCCTAGACCACCAATCACAATGTAGTATTCTCATTGATAGTAATGGGGGCTCCGAGCTCTCTCAAATCAAATAAAACATAAATTAAAAAAACACTCCACTCTTTTTTTAATTAATAGAAATTGCATTAAATTAAATGTTTTTGAGAAAAATGTATTTTTTTGAAATTTTTTGAAATCTGTTTTAATAGTGCCTTATGCCTGCTTTTACCAGGTGTAAGAGTTTGAAGGATATTTGCTGGGCAAGAGATGGGCAAATAGCCCAATTCCCCGCCCGCGAAAGCCCTTCTCCCAGGAATGCACGCGATCTGTCAGAAGAAATTTTGATAGATCGCAAGTGTCTGGTTCAGGCACATGTCGCACATCATACGCACTCGAAGAGGCCAGAATTTCAGGGCCAATGTTCCACCTCAGTAACTTCCCGGACAGGAATAAGGAGCAGTACTCTGCTCACTCTTTACTGGGATAGAACTTGATTTTTATTGTACTACAAATTCTGAGAATCCAGCACTGCCACAGGTACAATGAACCAAATGATTCCCTTCTCTGCTATTTTTTTATGTGATTCATACATTTAACACTGGAGTATATTATAAATTACTTTTGTTCGATTCTAATATGTTTCTCAGCTGATTTAAAAAAAGGTCAATTTTGTGAGGCCCTGGATACGCAGGCAACATGTCTCCGATTTTCTGATGCATGCTGGCTATGTTCAAGGCGACATTGGGCCTCACAAGATTTACCCTAAAACAAAAGAATATTGATCCATACTCTACACAGAAATAGTGTATCTTTTTCTTTCTCTTTCAGGTTTCTGTTCATTCTTCTGGGGCCAAAAGCTAAGGCAATGGCTTATCATCAGATTGGGAGAGCTGTTGCAACTCTGCTTACAGATGAGGCAAGTAGATGATAACCTGTTAACCATACAAAAATGTGACCATGTGCAAGCTGCAATGGCATTTGTAACTTAATGTCACTTCAATAAAAACATAAAAGACAATGGATAATCGAGTGCAGAACCTTCAAGTTTTTGTATTTTGCCTCATTCAGGGTTGTTGGCACAAAATATGAGAAAATTCTTTTTCCTGTGAAATGTATAATTTCCTCTCTTTGTTTGCTGTGCAGACAACTTGTTGCTACACATCCTCCTTCAGCTGCTTGCATAAACTTAAGTGCAAATCTCTGCAAGACTCCTGTGATTATACAGCTCAGTTTACCCAGTGCTTGATGTCAGGCATCCATTTTTCCCCTGGTCCTAGGATAGAATTTTTTTGATACCTGTAATACTCCCTTCTCTTCAAGTATCTTCTTCATGTCTGAGGTTAGACAGCCATGTTCACAATCCTGCTCCCATCTCTGATTGATATTCCAGCACAGCACCTTTTTTCAAACAATCTTCTTTTCTTAATCTTTAGCCTTTTGTTTTCACCTGCATGATCATCTTGGCGATAGCATGCATACAATGAGAGCCACGACAGAACCAGGGCTCTCATAGAGAAGACCATCAAGCTTATCAAGCAAAGGTTCCAATGCCTCAACAAATCTGGGGGCATCTTCAATATAGCCCGGAATGAGTGTCAAGATTTGCCATTGTGTGCTGCATGCTGCACAACTTTGTCTTGGAAGAGGGTAAGCCTTGAAGCCACAAGAGCAGGAAGAAGTTGAGCAGGAACAGGAAGAAGGGGATCAGGAACCTATAGCTGCAGAGGATGAGGAAGGCCCAGCAGTGCTGCCTGCTGCAAGAGCTTTCAGACAGCAACTATTGATGAGAGGTTCTCTTGAATGTTCCCTCTTCCCTCCCCAATGCACCAACAGGCCCTCCATCCACCTAACCCTGTGAGTGCTGAGACGTCAGGTAATGCGGGGCTAAGCAGAGATTGACAAGTGATATGTGTTGGGAGTTTCACATTAGTAGGCTTTGTCATTGTTTTCTGCATTGCAGCGAGGTCCTTTGAGCAATGCTTCTGGTGCAATTTCTCTGCCACTGTTGTCACGAAGCTAGCCGGGATATTTTCGTGCCAGTGGGTGGAAGGCTGAGGTCCCTCCTCCTGCTTACATCCCTTCCTGTATCTCTTCCAGTATTTCAGTTGTGTACAGAATGAAGCTGATTGCAGTCACAGTGCAGCTCACCTTTAATAGGTTGCCTTTAACTTATGCCACTGATGTACAATTTTCCACGTCCCACTGTTAGGTGAGCTGCCGATATATAACTGAGTAGCATTGGCAACCCGCTTATTTCTTGCGAAGCATGCACGGGGACCAATTAGCACGGCCCCAAAGACTACACCGACAATTTTGTTCGATTACTATTTTAGGCTGCCCTGTCTTCAGGAAATGAATGGCAATGTTCTGTGATACTGGAGTCGCAACTGGAGGGCAATTAAGCAGGGTGCGGGAACCCTAACTTGGGTAAGAATCTGAATCTGCTAGGTTTCTGCTCCCCCCCGCTCCTCCATTACGCTATATTGAGGAGCGAGGTGCTTCTGCCTGTCCTATTACATTCAAAAACTTCCAGGACACATCTTGGATTGAGGGCATCCAGGAATTTTATCCAAAGTGCCTCTGATAGGCCTAGCAGGATCTATGTCTGCTAAGCGTAGGCTTAGGTCCCGTTCTGGCCCTTAATAAGACCCTATCAAAATAAAACATTTCCTGCAGGGAATCAGAACAATGAAGACATTTTTCTTGGGTCCGATCCAGGCCTTGGGTGTTCCTTCTTGGAGTGACAAGGATCCACTCCAAATTCCACCTCTTTCCACCTCTTGAAAAAAGAAGGCTGAGGGATGATCTAATAGAGGTCTTTAAAATTATGAAATGTTTTAATAGAGTGGATACAGAGAGAATGTTTCCACATGTGGGGAAGAGCATAACTAGAGGCCTTTAATATAAGATAGTCACCAAGAAATCCAACAGGGAATTCAGAAGAAACATCTTTAGCCAAAGAGTGGTGAGAATGTGGAACTCGCTACCACAGGGAGTGATTGAAGTGAATAGTAACGATGCATTTAAGGTGAGGCTGGACAAGCATATAAGGGAGAAGGGAATAGAGGGTTATGCTGATAGATTTAGATGAGGAAAGATGGGAGGAGGCTCAAGTGGAACATAAACAGCAAAATTCTAAAAGGACAAAGGGTGTTAAAAAAACAAGCCTGAAGGTTTTGTGTCTTAATGCAAGGAGTATCCGTAATAAGGTGGATGAATTAACTGTGCAAATAGATGTTAACAAATATGATGTGATTGGGATTACAGAGACGTGGCTGAAGGATGATCAGGGAACTCAACATCCAGGGGTATTCAACATTCAGGAAGGATAGAATAAAAGGAAAAGGAGGTGGGGTAGCATTGTTGGTTAAGGAGGAGATTAATACAATAGTTAGGAAGGTCATTAGCTTGGATGATGTGGAATCTATATGGGTAGAGCTGCAGAACACCAAAGGGCAAAAAACGTTAGTGGGAGTTGTGTACAGACATCCAAACAATAGTAGTGATGTTGGGGAGGGCATCAAACAGGAAATTAGGGATGCATGCAATAAAGGTGCAGCAGTTATAATGGGTGACTTTAATATGCACATAGATTGGGCTAACCAAACTGGAAGCAATACGGTGGAGGAGGATTTCCTGGAGTGCATAAGGGATGGTTTTCTAGACCAATATGTCGAGGAACCAACTAGGGGGGAGGCCATCTTAGACTGGGTGTTGTGTAATGAGAGAGGATTAATTAGCAATCTCGTTGTGCGAGGCCCCTTGGGGAAGAGTGACCATAATATGGTGGAATTCTGCATTAGGATGGAGAATGAAACAATTAATTCAGAGACCATGGTCCAGAACTAAGAGAAGGCTAACTTTGAAGGTATGAGGCGTGAATTGGCTAGGATAGATTGGCGAATGATACTTAAGGGGTTGACTGTGGATGGGCAACGGCAGACATTTAGAGACCGCATGGATGAACTACAACAATTGTACATTCCTGTCTGGCATAAAAATAAAAAAGGGAAGGTGGCTCAACCGTGGCTATCAAGGGAAATCAGGGATAGTATTAAAGCCAAGGAAGTGGCATACAAATTGGCCAGAAATAGCAGCGAACCTGGGGACTGGGAGAAATTTAGAACTCAGCAGAGGGGGACAAAGGCTTTGATTAGGGCAGGGAAAATGGAGTACGAGAAGAAGCTTGCAGGGAACATTAAGACGGATTGCAAAAGTTTCTATAGATATGTAAAGAGAAAAAGGTTAGTAAAGACAAATGTAGGTCTCCTGCAGTCAGAATCAGGGGAAGTCATAACGGGGAACAAAGAAATGGCGGACCAATTGAACAAGTACTTTGGTTCGGTGTTCACTAAGGAGGACACAAACAACTTTCCGGGTCAGAGCGTCTAGTAGGGAGGAGGAACTGAGGGAAATCCTTATTAGTCGGGAAATTGTGTTGGGGAAATTGATGGGATTGAAGGCCGATAAATCCCCAGGGCCTGATGGACTGCATCCCAGAGTACTTAAGGAGGTGGCCTTGGAAATAGCGGATGCATTGACAGTCATTTTCCAACATTCCATTGACTCTGGATCAGTTCCTATCGAGTGGAGGGTAGCCAATGTAACCCCACTTTTTAAAAAAGGAGGGAGAGAGAAAACAGGGAATTATAGACCGGTCAGCCTGACATCGGTAGTGGGGAAAATCAATTATTAAGGATGTCATAGCAGCGCATTTGGAAAGAGGTGACATGTTAGGTCCAAGTCAGCATGGATTTGTGAAAGGGAAATCATGCTTGACAAATCTTCTGGAATTTTTTGAGGATGTTTCCAGTAGAGTGGACAAGGGAGAACCAGTTGATATTTGGACTTTCAGAAGGCTTTCGACAAGATCCCACACAAGAGATTAATGTGTAAAGTTAAAGCACATGGGATTGGGGGTAGTGTGCTGACATGGATTGAGAACTGGTTGTCAGACAGGAAGCAAAGAGTAGGAGTAAATGGGTACTTTTCAGAATGGCAGGCAGTGACTAGTGGGGTACCGCAAGGTTCTGTGCTGGGGCCCCAGCTGTTTACACTGTACATTAATGATTTAGACGAGGGGATTAAATGTAGTATCTCCAAATTTGCGGATGACACTAAGTTGGGTGGCAGTGTGAGCTGCGAGGAGGATGCTATGAGGCTGCAGAGTGACTTGGATAGGTTAGGTGAGTGGGCAAATGCATGGCAGATGAAGTATAATGTGGATAAATGTGAGGTTATCCACTTTGGTGGTAAAAACAGAGAGACAGACTATTATCTGAATGGTGACAGATTAGGAAAAGAGGAGGTACATCAGTCATTGAAGGTTGGCATGCAGGTACAGCAGGTGGTTAAGAAAGCCAATGGCATGTTGGCCTTAATAGCGAGGGGATTTGAGTAAAGGGGCAGGGAGGTGTTGCTACAGTTGTACAGGGCCTTGGTGAGGCCACACCTGGAGTATTGTGTACAGTTTTGGTCTCCTAACCTGAGGAAGGACATTCTTGCTATTGAGGGAGTGCAGCGAAGGTTCACCAGACTGATTCCCGGGATGGCGGGACTGACATATCAAGAAAGACTGGATCAACTGGGCTTGTATTCACTGGAGTTCAGAAGAATGAGAGGGGACCTCATAGAAACGTTTAAAATTCTCTGGGTTTAGACAGGTTAGATGCAGGAAGAATGTTCCCAATGTTGGGGAAGTCCAGAACAAGGGGTAACAGTCTAAGGATAAGGGGTAAGCCATTTAGGACCGAGATGAGGAGAAACTTCTTCACCCAGAGAGTGGTGAATCTATGGAATTCTCTACCACAGAAAGTTGTTGAGGCCAATTCACTAAATATATTCAAAAAGGAGTTAGATGAAGTCCTTACTACTAAGGGGATCAAGGGGTATGGCGAGAAAGCAGGAATGGGGTACTGAAGTTGCATAATCAGCCATGAACTCATTGAATGGCGGTGCAGGCTAGAAGGGCCGAATGGCCTACTCCTGCACCTATTTTCTATGTTTCTATGTTTCTATGTTTCTAAACGCCGGCATGGACTGGTAGGGCCGAATGGCCTGTTTCTGTGTCGTATATATTATGTAATATGTAATGCTCAGATAGGGGTGCATTATTCAAATACCCTTATCTCTGGGACAAGGCTTAACGGCAGATCACAGCGGTGGGTGGAAGAATCGCCACACCACACTTTCACCCCCTTGAGCTGTTTTGTGGAACTTATATCTCACTTCTGCCCTATTGCTTACCACATAAGTGTGGTATCGAATCATAATGAAAGCTAAAATTATATTGACCCAGATTTTGCCGGAGCAGGGCATCTCGTGGTGTGCCCCATTACTTAGGGGCTGTTAATTACCAGCCCTAACTTTCTGTGGCGTGTTTAATGGGCAATTAATGTGCAAATGCAGCAACTTCATGAAACTCGTGTGAAGGTTGAGGCCAAGCTGCTGTGTATGTGAGGCTAACTGCGGAGCGGCGCAAATCTTCCAGAAAATTGCGATTCACAATTCCAAGGGGCAGCTCTTCATCGCCACAAGTTGCTGGATGATTTACACACTAATAACAGCGTGCGCATTAAACTCTCAATTATCTTGGCAGCAAATTCTGTGCCAGCATTTTTCGATTTAGTCACATAAGATTTACCACTGAATTGTACTTCCGGAATAGAATTTTACATAAGCCACACAAACATCTTTTAATCTTTAAATTTATATTTCTTTTACACTAGGTCTTGAGCAAATAATCTAAAAGAGCTGTATTTATGGTTGGCATTTACTTTTTAAATACTTACTCATTCCTTTAATTAGCTGGTTAAATAATATGTAAGAACTCTTTTGCAGTTATTCCATATTGTGGCATTCAAGGCAAAAGTGAGAGAAGACCTACTAGCTGGAATTGATGAGTTCCTTGATGAGGTAACTGTGCTCCCTCCAGGGAGGTGGGATCCCACTTTACGGATCGCACCGCCAAAGATTCTTCCATCAATACACAAGCGGTAAGTGCTGAGTCAATTGATTATTGTTTTTTCATATTTTGTCCTCCACTTACAATATATTAAATCCACCAACAATAAATTAAATCCTGGGTGCTAAGAGGCTGAAGGGTGACTTGGACAGGTTAGTTGACTGGGCAAATGCATGGCAGATGCAGTATAATGTGGATAAATGTGAGGTTATCCACTTTGGTGGCAAAAACAAGAAGGCAAAATATTATCTGAATGGTGGAAGATTAGGAAAAGGGGAGGTGCAACGAGACCTGAGTGTCATGGTTCATCAGCCATTGAAAGATGGCATGCAGGTACAGCAGGCAGTGAAGAAGGCAAATGGCATGTTGGCCTTCATAGCTAGGGGATTTGTGTATAGGAGCAGGGAGGTCTTATTGCAGTTGTACAGGGCCTTGGTGAGGCCTCACCTGGAATATTGTGTTCAGTTTTGGTCTCCTAATCTGAGGAAGGATGTTTTTACTATTGAGGGAGTGCAGCGAAGGTTCACCAGACCGATTCCAGGGATGGCAGGACTGACATATGAGCAGAGACTGGATCGACTGGGCTTGTATTCACTGGAATTTAGAAAGATGAGAGGGGATCTCATAGAAACATATAAAATTCTGACGTGACTGGACAGGTTAGATGCAGAAAAAATGTTCCCGATATTGGGGAAGTCCAGAACCAGGGGACACAATTTAAGGATAAGGGGTAAGCCATTTAGAACCGAGATGAGGAGAAACTTCTTCACTCAGAGAGTGGTTAACCTGTGGAATTCTCTACTGCAGAAATTGTTGATGCCAGTTCATTGGATATATTCAAGAAGGAGTTAGATAAAGCTCTTATGGCTAAAGGGGTATGGAAAGAAAGCAGGAAAGGAGCACTGAGGTGAATGATCAGCCATGATCATATTGAATGGTGTTGCAGGCTCGAAGGGCCAAATGGCCTACTCCTGCACCTATTTTCTATGTTTCTATGAGGGCAGTGCCTTGCAGGGTTATCTGGAGCCAAGTGGCAAGAATCCTAACACCCAACATGTCTGTTTGATGAGTTAGGCCGGCTGATCAACAATCAACACATATGAGGAAAAAAGTAGATAACATGTGTATTCCCTGAATGGTGGTGCACCTAATTTCGATGTTTCGATGTTTCAAAACACACTTACCACCACTTACTTCTTTGTCTGAAAAAGAAATTGGAATATTAATCCTAAAAGTACCTTTCTCTAGGTTTAACCCGTGTCTTCTAGTTCTACTCCCGCAGTTTAAAGTAATATTCTGGATGAACTTTTTCTACACCCTTCACAATCAAAGTTTCTGCAGTCTTTCCTTATAACCCAGAACCCTGACTGTGGTGATCTGCCCCTTGGTTCTTCCCTCCACTGCCTCCTACACTTGAAAGTATCTCTTGACTTTTGGCGACCAGAATTGGACGCAGGTTTCTACGTGTGGTCTGTCTGGAGTACAATACAATTTCATACTTACTAACTATGAATTATCTTTTACTGTTTTGACTATGTAATTCAGCATCCTATCGGCTTTGTTGATTGATTTGCGTTGATTGGACATATACACAATTATCTCCATTAAGACTCCTAGGTCCCTTTCACATTCATCCTTGTATATTCCACCACCATTCAGGGAATACACATGTTATCTACTTTTTTTCCTCATGTTTAGCACCAAGCTCTGAGGCAACCCACTCAGCACTTTTCCCCATCAGAACTGATGAAAGGTCATCACCCTGAAGCATTAACTCTGTTTCTCTCTCCACAGATGCTGCCTGACCTGCTGAGTATTTTCACCATTTTCACTTTTTATTTCAGATTTCCGGCATCCGCACTATGTTACTTTTGTATTTAAGTTCTCCCGCTACCCTGGCCAATATTTATCCCTCAACCATCTGTTCATCTACATCATTGCTGTTTGTGGGACCCCGCAATGTGGGCTGCAACATCTCTCTACATTACAACAGTATCTATAATTGAAAAGTACTTTATTGGCTGTGAAGTGCTTTGGGACATTCTGAGGCCAAGAAAGGCAATATATAATCCATGTTCTTTTCTGTCTTCCTTTCTCTCTTTCCATCTCATATATAACAAAGTCATTGATTTTACTTGGGTACCTTAGTTTTGAGAGAGCATATTGCTCATGTCTCCCCTTGTAAATACTTGGAGGAAGTATGTTCATTCAGAATATTTACTACTTTGTGCTCATCCTTAGTTTTAAACCCATTTATATCTTTTATTGCTTTCAGCTCTTTTCTGACAACCCTCTTGCTGTTGTGGTACTGAAATAAATGATCTTGACCCTTGACCCCTCTGTCCTTGCAAACTGCTGCCTCACCTCCAAATTCCCTTTTCTCTCCAAAGTCCTTGAACGTGTTGTCGTCTCCCAAATCCGTGTCATCTTTCCCACAGCTCCACGTTTGAACTCCTCCAATCAGGTTTCCGTCCTTGCCACGGCATTGAAACAGCCCTTATCAAAGTCACAAATGACATCCTATATGACACTGACTCTGGTAAACTATCCCTCCTCATCCTTCTAGACCTGTCTATAAGAACATAAGAAGTAGGAGCAGGAGTAGGCCATAGGGCCTTCGAGACTGCTCTGCCATTCAATAAGATCCTGGCTGATCTTCGACCTCAACTCCACGTTTACGCCCGATCCCCATATCCCTTGATTCCCCTAGAGTCCAAAAGTCTATCTATCTCAGCCTTAAATATACTCAAAGACTCTGCATCCACAGCCCTTTGGGATAGAGAATTCTAAAGAGTGAAGAAATACCTCCTCATCTCAGTCTTAAATGGCCGATCCCTTATCCTGAGACTATTCCCCCTAGTTTGAGACTCTTCAGCCAGGGGAAATAACTTCCTCTCAGCATCTACCTTGTCAATCCCCCTCAGAATCTTATATGTTTCAATGAGACCGCCTCTCATTCTGCTAAACTCCAGAAAATATAGGCCCAATCTACTCAATTCCTCTTCACAGGACAACTATCTCATCCGAGGGACCAATCTAGTGAGCCTTCGTTGCACCGCCTCTAAGGCAAATGTGTCTGTATGTAAGGCAAGTAAGTAGATCAAAACTGTGCACAGTGCTCCAGTTGTGGTCTCCTCAAAGCCCTGTACAATTGTAGTAAGACTTCTTTACTCTTGTACTCCAACCCCCTTGCAATAAAAACCAACATGCCATATGCCTTCTGAATTGCTTGCTGTATCTGCATGCTAACTTTCTGTGTTTCCGGTACTAAGGCACCTAATTCTCTCTCAACATCAACATTTAATAGTTTCTTCAAAAATATTCTGTTTTTCTATTCTTCCTACCAAATTGAATAACCTCACATTTCCCCACATTAAACTCCATCTGCCACCTTATTGCCCATCATTTAACCTGTCAATATCTCTTTGCAGGCCATTTGTGTCCTCCTCATAGCTTACTTTCCCACCTAGCTATGTACTGTCAGCAAACTTGGATACATTGAACTCGGTCCCTTCATATAAGTCATTAATATAGATTGTAAATAGCTGAGGTCCAAGTACTGATTCTTTCGGCACCTCACTAGCTATAGCCTGCCAATCTGGAAATGATCCATTTATCCCGACTTTCTGTTTTCTGTCCGTTAACCAATCCTCTATCCACGCTAATATATTACCCCAACCCCATGAGCCCTTATCTTGTGTAGCAATCTTTTATGTGGCACTTTATTGAATGCCTTTTGGAAATCCAAATATACTACATCCACTGGTTCCCTTTTAGCTACCCTGCTAGTTACTTCCTCAAAAAACAAATAAATATGTTAACATGATTTCTCTTTCATAATATCATTAACTCTGTCTAATCAAATGATATTTTTCTAACTATCCTGTTAACACTTCCTTGATAATGGATTTCACCATTTTCCCAATGACTGATGTCAGGCTAATTGGCCTATAGTTCCCCATTTTCTCTCTCCCTGCAGCCTTTGACACAGTTGACCACAACATCCTCCTCCAATGACTCTCTTCTGTTGATCAGCTGGGTGGGACTGCCCTCGCCTTGTTCCATTCCTATCTATCCAGTCATAGCCAGAAAATCTCCTGCAATGGCTTCTCTTCCCGCTCCTGCACCATTACCTCTGGAGTCCCCAAGGATCTATCCTTGGCTCCATCCTATTTCTCATCTACATGCTGCCACTTAGCGACATCATCTAAAAACACAACGTCAGGTTCCATATGTATTGCTGATGACACCCAGCTCTACCTCACAGCCACTCCTCTCGACCTCTCCACCGACTCTGATTTGTCAGACTGCGTGTCCGACATCCAGTATTGGATGAGCAAAAATTTCTTCCAATTAAATATTGGGGAGACCGAAGCCATTGTCTTTGGTCCCTGTCACAAACTCTGTTCCCGAACCACTGACTCCATCCCTCTTCCTGGCCACTATCTGAGGCTGAATGAGACTGTTCGCAACCTTGGTGTCCTATTTATCTCTGAGTTGAGCTTCCGACCACACATCCTATCCAGCACCAAGCCCGCCTACTTCCACCTCTGTCTTTGTCCCTGCCTCAGCTCATCTGCTGCCGAAACCCTTATCCATGCCATTGTTATTTCTTGACTCGACTATTCCAATGCTCTCCTGGCTGGACTCCTGTCATGTATCTCACACTACTGTACACAACTGTATCTTACCATGCTATACATGACTAACTCAATATGACCTGTAACCACCAGCATACCTTACCACCAGGGGTGCACTTGCAGGAGACACTGGATACCTGTCCCACACAGGTATATAAAGACAGGTCTCAGGCAAGTGTGACATTCGAGTGCTGTGTAATAAAGGCGCAGGTCCTGAGTGACCTTGACTTCAACATGTGCCTCATGTGAGTCTGTACTGCAGGGACAGGACTTTACAGTGGCGACGAGTTACGGAATTACAGAATCCACAGAATGGTGACCAACGGCTCTGATGAAAAATACAATGCTGTAGATAATTGGGAGGACTTTATAGAAAGGCTCCAGCAAAGCTTCGTAACCAAAGACTGGTTAGGCAATGATAAGGCAGACAAGAGAAGAGCCCATCTCTTGACCAGCTGTGGCTCGAAAACATATGCCTTAATGAAGGACCTGCTGGCACCCGAGAAGCCAGCAAGCAAGTCATTTGAAGAGCTGAGCACACTGGTAAGAGACCACCTGAAGCCAGCGAGTAGCCGACACATGGCCAGACACATGTTCTACAACTACAGACGCTGTGTGGGCCAGAGCATACCCGACTTCGTGGCAGAACTTCGGAGGTTGGCTAGCTTATGTGAGTTCTCCGATGAACTAAGGAGAGGAGTACTGAGAGACTTTTTTATTGAAGGAATAGGCCACGAAGGCATATTCTGAAAACTCATAGAGACCAAGATCTTGACTCTAGAGGCAGCAGCACTGGCTGCACAGACATTTTTGGCAGGAGACGAAGAAACGAGGTTGATCTACACTGCGTGTACGACAACTAACGAAACATCGGAACAAGGGGTTCACAGCGTGAAACAAGCCGCTACCCCCACACACAGACAAAGGCAGGAGAGCAGGCCCTCAACAGCAGGCAGTGGCGCCAGAAGCCATCAAAGGCCACATGAACAGCCGTTCACACCTCATCAACCCACAATGCGAGCAATCAACCACAAACTGAGAAGCTCAAGAGAGATCAGCCAGTCGCAGCTCATCCTTCAGAAACAATGGAAGCGGTCTGTGCTGGAGAGGTGGGGGAAGGCACTCATCAAGGGGGTGTCGATTTCAGCACGCCATTTGCAGAAACTGTAGCTATACAGGGCATCTGGCCCGCATGTGCAGGAAAATGGCAGCTCAGCTGGTATACAAATCGGAAGGGTCGGAAAGCAGACCAGAAGATGGTGGGGACAGTAACCGGGACACCTAGGTACAGCGGGTCAACACGATCAATGTCCACTGTTCTTACAACAAGACGCCTCCAATAATGATGAAGGTCCTACTCAACGGGATACCCGTCAACATGGAGCTGGATACGGGAGCAAGTCAATCTCTCATGAGCGTTCAACAATTTGAACAGCTGTGGCCGCACAAAAGCAACAGACCAAAACTCACAAGGGTCGACACCAAACTAAGGATCTATACCAAAGAAATCGTCCCAATCCTTGGCAGCACCATACTCTCAGTCACACACAAAGGGACAATGAACTGACTTCCCCTGTGGATTGTTCCCGGAGATCTCCCAGCACTGCTGGGGAGAAGCTGGCTGGCTAAACTAAATTGGAAATGGGATGATGTTCACGCCATGTCATCAGAGGAATGGACCTCCTGCTCAACAGTTCTAAGTCGATTTGAACATCTCTTTCAGCCAGGTGTGAGCACCTTCAAAGGGGCTAAAGTCAAAATCTACATCACACAGGATGCTAGACCGGTCCATCACAAGGCTAGAGCTGTACCCTGTGTGATGAAGGAAAAGATTGAACATGAACTAGACAGGCTTCTGCAAAAGGCATTATATCACCCGTGGAATTTAGCGACTGGGCAAGTCCCATTGTCCCAGTCATGAAGCCTGATGGATCCGTACGAATCTGTGGGGATTACAAATCTACCATAAACAGAGTCTCCCTACAGGTCCAATACCCGCTGCCCAGAGCGGAGGGCTTATTTGCCACATTGACTGGAGGAAAACCTTTCTCGAAACTAGACCTCACATCTGCGTATATGACGCAAGAACTGACCGAAGAGTCTAAGCTACTCACCACCATCAACACACATCGAGGCCTTTTCATGTACAATCGATGCCCATTCGGTATCAGGTCGGCAGCTGCTATATTCCAGCGTAACATGGAGAGTCTGCTCAAGTCCATCCCAGGGACGGTTGTATTTCAAGACGACATACTTATCACGGGCAGGGACACCGACTCCCATCTCCGCAATTTGGAGGAAGTACTAAAGCTATTGGATCGGGTAGGCCTAAGAGTTAAGAAATCCAAGTGTCTGTTTCTTGCGCCTGAGGTTGAATTTTTGGGCAGAAGGATTGCCGCTGATGGAATCCGCCCAACACAGACCAAAACCGAAGCAATTCGCCTGGCACCCAGGCCCCGGAATGTCTCGGAACTGCGCGCCTTTCTCGGGCTGCTCAATTACTTTGGGAACTTTATGCAGAACCTAAGCATGCTGCTGGAGACTCTCCATGTGCTACTCAGAAAGGGGTGCGATTGGTTTTGTGGGGATGCCCAGGAACACGCTTTCAATAAGGCCGCAACCTTCTATGTTCCAACAGTGTTTTAGCTTTTTTTGATCCAGATAAAAAGCTAGTTCTTACATGTGATGCGTCAGCGTACGGGGTCGGGTGCGTTTTACAACATGTCAATAGTGCGGGTAAATTACAACCCATAGCTTATGCCTCCAGACCACTTTCGCGGGCGGAGCGCGGGTACGGTATGGTTGAGAAGGAGGCGCTCGCTTGCGTGTACGGTGTCAAAAAGATGCCTTTTCGGGGTCAAGTTCGCGTTAGAAACCGACCACAAACCCCTCACATCCCTGTTATCTGAGAGCAAGGCAATATACGCCAACGTCTCGGCGCGCATTCAACGGCGGGCACTCATGCTGGCGTCTTACGACTATGCCATAAGGCACAGACCAGGCACAGACAACTGTGCCGACGCGCTTAGCAGGCTACCCCTGGCGACCACGGAAGGGTCTGACGAACAGGACTGCGAGATAGTCATGGCAATCAACGCCTTTGAGTCCACAGGTTCGCCTATGATGGCTCGCCAAATCAGAGCCTGGACGGCCAGCGACCCCACGTTATCCTTAGTAAAAAGATGAGTCTTAACCGGTGCCTGGACAGAGGCTCGCGATGCCTGCCCCGAGGTGATCAAACCTTTCCATAGGTGCATGCATGAACTATCACTACAATCAGACTGCCTGATGTGGGGCAGCCAAGTAGTTATGCCTCTGCGAGACAGAGAGGCATTTGTCCGGGAGCTCCACCGCGAGCACCCGGGGATCGTTCTCATGAAAGCCATAGCCAGATCCCATGTCTGGTGGCCTGATATTGACGCGGACTTGGAACTCTGCGTCTGATGGTGCACCATTTGTGCCCAACTAAGTAATGCCCCCAGGGAGGCTCACCTGAGCCCCTGGCCCTGGCCTATCAAACCATGGTCGCGGGTGCATGTAGACTATGCGGGCCCATTCATGGGTAAAATGTTCCTCATAGTTGTAGATGAATTTTCAAAGTGGATTGAATGCACCATTTTAAACTCGAGCACCACCTCTACCACCGTGAAGAGCCTTGCAACCATGTTTGCAACGCACGGAATTCCTGACATATTGGTCAGTGATAATGGTCCGTGCTTCACCAGTGCAGAATTCCAAGATTTTATAAATGACCACGGCATAAATCACATTAAGACGGCACCGTTCAAGCCGGCCTCCAACAGCCGGAGCGAGCAGTGCAAATCATTAAACAAGGCATGCTTAAAATCCAAGGTCCCGCGCTGCAGGGTCGCCTGTCGCGACTGCTGCTGGCATACAGATCTCGTCCGCATTCATTGACTGGGGTTCCCCCCACGCAACTGTTGATGAAAAGGACCTTAAAGACAAGGCTCTCATTAATTCTCCTAGACATGCACGAAATCGTTGAGGCAAAGCGCCGCAAGCTAACCGAGTACCATGACTGAAACTCGAGGGGGAGGTGGAATGAGATAGGGGACAAAGTGTTTGTACTAAACTATGGCAGGCGTCCCAAATGGCTTGCAGGGACAGTAACGGGCAAGGAAGGAAACAGGCTGCTGGTCGTACAAATGGACAATGGCCAAACCTGCCGGAGGCATGTAGAACCAAGTCAAAAGCAGATTCACCAACAACACTGCTGAACCAGAGGCAGACTACAATGTGGAACTCACACCACGCCTGGTGGACAGACAGAGGGAACAACCTGAGGAAAGGGCAATCCCAACAGACAGCCCAGGCGAGACACCAACAATCACACTAAACGAAACAGACAGCCCAGGCGAGATACTAGCAATCACACCGAAAGAAAAACAGGCACCAAGGCAAACAACTGAACCACAAGAAGACGCTCCACGCGAGAGCGTAGACCACCTGAGAGACTGAACCTATAAAGACAATAAGACCTTGGGGGAGGGTGATGTCATATATCTCACACTACTGTGCACAACTGTATCTTACCATGATATACATGACTGTAACTAGATATGACCTGTAACCAACAGCATATCTTTACCACCAGGGGTGCACTTGCAGGAGACACTGGATACCTGTCCTACAAAGGTATATAAAGACAGGTCTCAGGCAAGTGTGGCATTCGAGTGCTGTGTAATAAAGGCGCAGGTCCTGAGTGACCTTGACTTCAACAGGTGCCTCGTGTGAGTCTGTACTGCAGGGACAGGACTTTACAACTCCCATCTTGTACCCTCTGTAGACTTCAGCTCATCCAGATCTCTGCTATCTGTATCTTAACTCGCAAATCGCACCGAGTCTTGTTCACCCATCACCCATGCTCACTGACCTGCACAGGCTCCCAGTCTGGCAAAGCCTCGATTTTAAAATTCACATCCTTGTTTTCAAATCCCTCCATGGCCTCGCCTCTCTATATCTATGTAATCTTCTCTAGTCCTACAACCCTCCGAGATTTTTGTGCTTCTCAAATTCTGGCCTCATTGAAGCCCTAATTTTAATCACTCCACCATTGGTGGTCGTGCCTTCAGCTGCTTAGGCCCTAAGCTCTGGAATTCCCTCCCTAAACCTCTCTGCCTTTTTATCCTCCTTTAAGACACTCCTTAAAACCTACCTCTTTGCCCAAACATTTGGTCACCTATCCTAATATCTCCTGCTGTCAGATTTTGTTTGATAACATTCCTGTGAAGTGCTTTGTGACATTTTACTACTTTAAAGGCGCTATATAAACACAAGTTGTTGGTTGTCCTCATAAAATGCCATTTGTCACACCTCCGTCGACTATCTCAACCTATTCGCAGCTCTTTGTATTTAGTTTGTCTGCCCCCTTCCACCGCCCCCACCCCCCCGCCAATTTGGTGTCATCTGCAAATTTAGACTGCTAGAAAATCTTAAGTAACTTCACACATAAACGTACTGTAAAACAACCTAACTACATGAAGCATGGTCACTTAATGACACTGAGCGTAGGCTACAGCTTCAGCACGTGACTATTACTGTAGATATGCTTCTTCAATTTAGCACCTGCCAAGACTACTTCTCGGCTTGCAGGTGGCATTTAATACAAGGGAACAGATCGTAACTGGATCAGAAATGACCAAACACAGATTGCTCTGAAGAAGTCCACTCTGGGCTCTAGGCTGTAAGAGAAGAGGATAAAATTAGGTGACGCTGCAGACATTCCCAGTACTATGCAATTCCAACATCTTTTCCCCTTCTCACTCGTTCCCACACAGGCATACAGACAACCACACAAACAGCATTTACTGTGAGTATCTTGTATCGTGTGTGACATCCATTTGAAGGAGTCTCATGCAGACAGTTTCACAATATCAGCCACTTTTTATTCATTGTAGACCAGCAATGTATTACAAAAATAAGTTGTTCCCAGTTCAGTTTGATAGTACGATAATTTTCACACAACATCGACATAGCAGTATATTAAAATTACATTTCCGTTAAATCTTTGTTATCATTATTAACCTTTTATCTTGCAGAAAATCTGTGTATTCTCGTAGTTCTAAAGTTTACATACATAAAGGAAGTCATATTCACCACGAAGAAAGGTATGGGAGTAGCCTACATGTTTCTGAAGATTTGAAAAGAACAGGAAAGTGAGTATTTATGCACTTCTTTTGGCTTATTTACACGAAGTAACATTCCTAACATATCTCACCTGAGAATTCAGCACAGATCAGGAATTGAAGCTGGGACCTTCCTCCTCAATTTCAAACTGAACAGTGCAGTTACTAACTGATCCACTGGGGGAACTTTAACATTACTTTAACATTAAATACAGGAATAGAAAATTAGTCTGATAATGTAAGCAATTGAAAAATCTGTTGCATTAGCCTTAGAAAAGAACTACTGTATAAGTAAATTTAACCCCATAACCTCACAATAATGCAACTCTTTTTAATGTTTAAAAGCTGTTCACAATTTACAAACCCAAATCGTTTTGTGTCATCTCTAGGTTTTTTGGGGGCTTCATCAGAGACATCAAAAGAAAAGCACCTTGGTTTGCCAGTGACTTTTATGATGCTTTGAACCTCCAGTGTTTTTCAACTGTCCTGTTCATTTATTTGGCCACTGTAACAAATGCAATTACATTTGGAGGAATCTTGGGTGATGCAACTGACAACATGCAGGTTTGTATGCAGATTACTTGGGTGCTATTTATTTTAAGAGTATTTCATCATTGTAATTTTCATCTGGCATATCAGTTTGCAGGATCTGCACAATCAAAGACTACATTAGTCGTGGTAATTACACTGCCTGAAAGAGTGGTAGAGGCAGAAAGCCTGATCACATTTAAAAAGTTCTTGGATACGTACTTGAAGTGCTGTAACCTACAAAGGCTACTGACCAAGATCTGGAAAGTGGGATTAGGCTGGATAGCACAGACACAATGGGCTGAATGGCCTCCTGCAGTGCCGTACATTTCTATAATTCTATGATTCTAGTGCTCCGTATCCTAGTCAGACAATTCTTGGACTTTTGTTTATCTCACCAAAAGTTAAAAAAAATTAATCTGGTTTCTACTTTGTATTTTTGTATCTGTACACAGGAGAATATTTTAAACCTCAGGTTATACTACAATATTTATAACTTGCTGTTCACTCTTAGAATCATAGAATCATAATGTCATGTATTGATGCTTGGGGTCACTAGGCACCAGGGGGCACCACCGTCAGAGGTCATCAGGCTGTACCCATGTGTGTGCGGGCTCTAGTATATAAGCGCGGGTGCCACGTCTTGTACTCACTTTGGGCGCAAATAAAGTGGGCCAGGTTTACACCTGAGTGAGTTTACAGTAACAAGTCTTTCAAGTCATTATATACATAACATTTGGCGACGGGGTAACTTAAGAACCTTCGTATGCGCAATGGGCACTATTGGAATTCTGGAGAGATTCGTGGATGGTGAGAATTGGGTGGATTTTATCGACTGCCTGGGTCAGTATTTTGTGGCCAACAACATGGCGGGAGACGATGACGCAGTTAGGCGCCAGGTGGTTCTCCTCACTGTTTGTGGTTCAAGAATATATGACCTCATGAAGAATCTGCTCTCGCCTGCACTAGACAAAGACAAAGAATACAAGGATTTGTGTGCTTTGGTATGTGACCATCTCAAGCCAAACGAGGGGATTGTCATATCACGCTATCGCTTCTACACACATGTTCGTGCTGAGGGCCAGGATGTGTCGGGATTCGTTGCTGACCTGTGACATCTTGCTGAGCTGTGTAAGTTCGAGACCGTGTTGGAAGACATGCTGCAAGATTTCTTCATGATAGGCATCAACCATGATGTGATTCTCCGGAAGTTATTGGCTGCAGAGATGCTGGATTTGAGCAAGGCCATTGCGACTGCCCAGGAATGGATGATGACTGATGATAATTTGAGGCAGATATCATTGAAAAGTCGGAGCTCCACGGCAAGTACTGTAAACAAAATTGTGTCATCGTCTTGCAGAGCTGCTTATGGCAGGGCCCACTCGACTGCTTACGTGAAACCTGTAGCTGTTCAAAGTCCGTCAACTGGTACGAATTCCGTTTCACCCGGTTGGCGTTGTGGGGGCAATCATCGGCCTTATCAGTGTCGGTTTAGGCAGTACATCTGTAACGGCTGTTCCAAAGTGGGGCATCTTCAGAGGATGTGCCCACAACTGAGCAGGTGTGCTGCCGCTCATCACCGTGGTGATGATGACCAGTCCAGTGCTGGCCCGGATGCACAACCCAAGGAAGGTGTGTATAGTCTGTATTCGTTCTTGGGAAAGAGCCAGCCAATAATGGTTAATGTGAAATTGAATGGCGTGCCGGTATCGATGGAAACATTGAAACATAGAAAATAGGTGCAGGAGTAGGCCATTCGGCTCTTCGAGCCTGCACCACCATTCAATAAGATCATGGCTGATCATTCCCTCAGTACTCCTTTCCTGCTTTCTCTCCATACCCCTTAATCTCCTTAGCCGTAAGGGCCATATCTAACTCCCTCTTGAATATATCCAATGAACTGGCATCAACAATTATCTGCGGCAGGGAATTCCACAGGTTAACAACTCTCTGAGTGAAGAAGTTTCTCCTCATCCCAGTCTAAATGGCCTACCCTTTATCCTAAGACTGTCCCCTGGTTCTGGACTTCCCCAACATTGGGAACAATCTACCCACATCTAACCTGTCCCATCCCGTCAGAATCTTGTATGTTTCTATGAAATCCCCTCTCATCCTTCTAAACTCCAATGTTTAGAGGCCGAGTTGATCCAGTCTCTCCTCATATGTCAGTCCAGCCATCAAGGGAATCAGTATGGTGAACCTTCGCTGCACTCCCTCATTAGCAAGAACATCCTTCCTCAGATTAGGAGACCAAAACTGAACATAATATTCCAGGTGAGGCATCACCAAGGCCCTGTACAACTGCAGTAAGACCTCCTTGCTCCTATACTTAAATCCCCTAGCTATGAAGGCCAACATACCATTTGCCTTCTTTACCGCCTGCTGTACCTGTATGCCAACTTTCAATGACTGATGAACCATGACACCCAGGTCTTGTTGTACCTCCCCTTTTCCTAATCTGCCACCATTCAGATAATATTCTGTCTTCGTGTTTTTGCCCCCAAAGTGGATAACCTCACATTTATCCACATTATACTGCATCTGCCATGCATTTGCCCACTCACCTAACCTATCCAAGTCACCCTGCAGCTTCTTAGCTCACACCGTCACCCAGTTTAGTGTCATCTGCAAACTTGGAGATATTACATTCAATTCCTTCATTCAAATCATTGATGTATATTGTAAAGAGCTGGGGTCCCAGCACTGAGCCCTGCGGCACTCCACTAGTCACTGCCTGCCATTCTGAAAAGGACCTGTTTATCCTGACTCTGCTTCCTGTCTGCCAACCAGTTCTCTATCCACGTCAGTATATTACTCCCAATACTATGTGCTTTGATTTTGCACACCAATCTCTTGTGTGGGACCTTGTCAAAAGCCTTTTGAAAGTTCAAATACACCACATCCACTGGTTCTCCCTTGTTCACTCTACTAGTTACATCCTCAAAAAATTCCAGAAGATTTGTCAAGCATGATTTCCCCATCATAAATCCATGCTGACTTGGACCGATCCTGTCACTGCTTTCCAAATGCGCTGCTATTTCATCTTTAATAATTGATTCCAACATTTTCCCCACCACTGATGTCAGGCTAACCGGTCTATAATTACCCACTTTCTCTCTCCCTCCCTTTTTAAAAAGTGGTGTTACATTAGCTACCCTCCAGTCCATAGGAACTGATCCCGAGTCGATAGACTGTTGGAAAATGATTACCAATGCATCCACTATTTCTAGGGCCACTTCCTTAAGTACTCTGGGATGCAGACTATCAGTCCCCGAGGATTTATCGGCCTTCAATCCCATCAATTTCTCTAACACAATTTCCTGCCTAATAAGGATATCCATCAGTTCCTCCTTCTCACTAGACCCTCGGTCCCCCAGTACTTCCGGAAGGTTATTTGTGTCTTCCTTCGTGAAGACAGAACCAAAGTATTTGTTCAGTTGGTCTGCCATTTCTTTGTTGGAGCTGGACAAGGTTGCGAATCAGTCGATAATGAGCCAAAGGACATTCGACAAGCTGTGGGACACTGAGGCGGTGAAGCCTAAGCTGAGTCCAGTCAATGCCAAGTTGCGTACTTACACTAAGGAAATCATACCGGTGATTGGCAGTGCAGTCGTCAAGGTGTCATATGATGGTGTGGTTCATGATCTTCCGTTATGGATCATCCCAGGCAATGGTCCAACGCTGTTTGGCAGGAATTGTCTTGAGAAAATCAAGTGGAATTGGAATGATATCAAAGCGTTGTCATCGGTGGATGACACTTCGTATGCTCAAGTGTTGAAGAAGTTTCCTTCTTTGTTTGAACTAGGCATTGGAAATTTTACGGGAGCCAAGGTGCAGATTCATCTGGATTCTGATGCAAGGACTGTCTATCATAAAGCTCGGTCTGTTCCCTATATGATGAGGGAGAAGGTTGAAATTGAGCTCGACAGACTCCAACGTGAAGGGGTCATATCACCGTTTGAGTTTAATGAGTGGACCAGTCCTATTTTTCCTGTGTTGAAGAGTGATGGCACTGTCAGGATTTGTGGAGACTACAAGGTTACAATTAACCGATTTTTGAAACAGAATCAGTATCCGTTACCGAGAGCTGATGACCTGTTCGCCATGCTAGCTGGTGGAAAGTCGTTCACTAAACTGGATCTGACATCGATCTATATGACACAGGAGCTTGTCGACACTTCAAAGAAACTTACCTGCATTAACACCCTTACTTGTTTGTCTATAACAGGTGTCCTTTTGGAATTCGTTTGGCTGCAGCCATATTTCAGAGGAAAGTCTAGAAAATCCCTCTCTAGAACTGTCGTGTTTCAAGATGACATTTTGATCACAAGTCGCGACACTGCTGAACATCTGAACAACTTTGAGGAAGTTCTACATCGACTGGACAACGTGGGACTCAGGCAGAAACGTTGAAAGTGTGTCTTCATGGCACCTGAAGTTGAATTCCTGGTGAAGAAGGTTGCTGCAGGTGGCATCAGGCCTACTGATTCGAAAACTAAGACCATCAAAAATGCACCCAGGCCTCAGAATGTGATGGAGCTGTGTTCATTCCTTGGGCTACTCAACTACTTCATTAATTTTTTTATCCAGATTGAGCACTTTATTAGAGCCACTGCACATGCTGCTCAGAAAAGGTAACAACTGGGTCTGGGGTGTATCTCAAGATGGAGCTTTTGAGAAAGCTAAGAATCTGCTCTGTTCAAATAAGCTGCTGGTTCACTATGATCCGTGTAAGCGTCTTGTATTGGCCTGTGATGCTTCATCATTTGGGGTTGGCTGTGCACTCCAACAAGCAAATGAGTCGGGTAAATTACAACCTGTTGCGTATGCTTTGAGAAGTTTGTCAAAAGCGGAAAGAGCTTACAGCATGGTAGAAAAATAAATTTTGACCTGTGTGTATGGGGTAAGAAAAATGCATCAGTATCTGTTTGGTCTTCGCTTTGAACTTGAAATGGATCATAAGCCACTCATTTTATTGTTTTTGGAAAACAAAGGTATTAATACCAATGCATCCCGCATTCAGAGGTGGCCGTTGACGCTGTCTGCCTATGATTATGTTATCCATCACAGACTGGGCACTGAGAATTGTGCTGATGGACTGAGTCATCTGCCTTTGCCCACTGCAGATATGGAGATGCTTCAACCTGCAGATCTACTGTTAGTAATGGAGGCTTTTGAGAGTGAAGGTACCCCTGTCATTGCTCAACAAGTTAGGATCTGGACCAGTCATGACCCTATTTTATCGGTTGTAAGACATTGTGTCCTCAGTGGTGTTTGGTCTGCCATACCCTTGGAGATGTGTGATGAGACCAAACCTTACAACCGTTGCAAAGATGAACTGTCCATTCAGTCAGATTGTCTACTGTGGGGCAATCATGTTGTTATGCCCAAGAAAGGCAGAGAAAAATTTGTACGTGAACTACATAGCACTCATCCTGGCATTGTCATGATGAAAGCCATTGCCAGGGCTCATGTTTGGTGGCCTGGAATTGACTATGATCTGGAATCATTTGTGCATCAGTGCAATACTTGCATGCAACTAAGTAAAGTATTAGTGGAATTTCCGCTGAGTGGTCATGGCCATCTAAACCATAGTCGAGGATACACATCGATTTTGCAGGCCCTTTCCTGGGAAAGATGTTTTTTGTTGTGGTGGATGCATATTCAAAGTGGATAGAGTGTATTATTATGTCATCCAGTATGTCCACAGCTACCATTGAGAGTCTTTGTATCATGTTTGCTACTCACGGTTTGCCTGACATTGTTGTGAGCGACAACGGATCTTGTTTCACAAGTCTGGAGTTTCAAGAGTTCATGAAACTCAATGGTATTAAACATGTGAGGTCAGCCCCATTCAAACCTGCTTCTTGTTCAAATGATCAAGCAGAGCATGAAACGTGTAACTCAGGGTTCACTGCAGACTCGTTTGTCACGCATACTGCTTAGTTACAGGACAAGACCTCACACGCTTACCGGGGTCTTCCCTGCTGAACTACTGATGAAGAGAAGTCTCAAGATCAAGCTTTCTCTTGTTCATCCCGATTTGAATGATCGTGTTGAAAACAGACGTCAAAGTCAGCAATGGTATCATGATCGTGCTGCTGTGTCACGTGATATTTCTGTCAATGATCCGGTTTATGTATTGAACTATGGTCAAGATCCAAAGTGCATCGCTGGTACTGTCACAGCCAAGGAGGGTAACAGAGTGTTTATTGTCGTGTTCAAGTATGGGCAAATATGCAGATAACATGTTGGTCAAGTGAAACTGCGGCACACGGATGAACTGGAACCATTTGAGGAAGATGCCGTCAGTGACCAACCAACCAATGGTCATTCATCAGAGGACTTTGTTGTCATTACCAAACCTGGACTTTCAGTCTCTGACTTGGTCATTACCACTCCCATCAGATTGGCTGCTCAGCCTCAAGTCATAACTGACTTAGAACGCTCGCCCAGAACTGGAGTTGAACTGAGATAATCAACTCGTGAGCGGAAAGTCCCAGACCGTCTTAATTTGTAAAGAGACTGATACTAAGATCTTGAAGGGGGATGTTGTCATGTATTGATGCTTGGGGTCATTAGACACCAAGGGGGCGCCACTGTCGGAGGTCATCGGGTTGTACGCGTGTGTGTGCGTGCCCTGCTATATAAGTGTGGTGCCATATCTTGTACTCACTTTGAGTGCGAACAAAGTGGATCAGATTTACAGCTGAGTGAGTTTACAGTAACAAGTCTTTCAAGTCATTATATACATAAACACATAACTGCACAGAGGAGGCCATTTGGCCCGTTGAGCCCATGCCAGCTCTCTGCAAGAGCAATTCAGCTAGTCCCACACGCCCACCCTTTCCCCGTAGCCCTGCAATTTTTTTTCCTTCAGGTACTTATTCAGTTCCCTTTTGAAAGCCACGATTGAGTCTGCCTCCACCACTCTTTCAGGCAGTGCATTCCAGATCCTAACCACTCGCTGTGTAAAAAATTTTTTCCTCATGTCGTCTTTGGTTCTTTTGCTAATCACCTTGAATCTGTGCCCTCTGGTTCTCGACCCTTTCGCCAATGGGAACAGTTTCTCTCTATTTGCTCTGTCTAGACCCCTCATGATTTTGAATATCTCTGTCAAATCTCCTCTCAACCTTCTCTGCTCTAAGGAGAACAACCCCAGCGTCTCTTGTCTATCCATGTAACAGAAGTCCCTCATCCCTGGAACCATCTCTTAGGCCTTTACATCCTTCCTAAAGTGTGGTGCCCAGAATTACTCCAGTTAGGGCCGAACCATTGTTTTATAAAGTTCATCATAACTTCCTTATGTTCCTTCATTCTTTCTAGGCTTTTTCTTCTCATTTTTTTATTTTCTCTGTTCTTTTCTGCATTTCTGTTTCTTTCTTCCTTTTCTCTTTGTCTATTTCTCCTCTGATCTTTTGCTTCTTTCTGCTATTTCTCGCTTTTTTCCCCCTTCCTCTACTGTTGGAGAAAAAGACCAGTTCCTCATTATAATGGTCAACATGTTTTTGTTTATATATATTTTAGGGAGTTATAGAGAGCTTCCTTGGAACAGCAGTTGCTGGAGCAGTTTTTTGTCTCTTTGCTGGCCAACCATTAACTATTCTTGGCAGCACTGGCCCTGTGTTGGTCTTTGAACGACTTCTCTTCAACATTAGCAGGTGTAGTAATTGTGGCTGGATATGGCTTAGCTTTCAGTATAAATTTTGATAATTGTAGTTCTTCTTTTGTAAAATACCAAATGGCTTTCTTTGTTCTTACTGTGAATGTGCCATAATAATGATTGTAAAGTGATCAATGGTCACATTCTTTGTGCAAATGAACTCATTGGCTTGTATAAGAGAAAGAAGTTGGTCAGGAAACCGAGGTAGTGCATGAGCTATTAGTGATCAGTCCAAGGTATAACAGAAGCCAGCATCTTATTTGTTCCTTTCCTTTAACAATTTGTGGCCAATTCTCTTCCTTCTCATTGTTGAGCATATCATTCACCCTTCGGTACCTCAGCCAAGCGGTTAATCTTTATATGTCTGCATCAGCAGGCTACTTAACTGCAGGGAACATTACAGCTGAACCTGACCTGTTCCCACCCAACATCATTGCCTGTTTTTTTTTTACCTATCCCTAGACAAATGATCTGGGACTGAGCTGAGATCATTCAACTCAGCTGAGACTAGGGATCAAAACTGGGATCTTGTTGATCTGTAAGACTTAGTTACTCTTTGCCTTAACCAGCTGAGCCATTGGGGGAACTCTAGGACTGTTCTTTAAAGGGTCTTGCAAATGAAAGAGGATTACTTTGATGATATAAATTATTTTTCTTTTAAGCTTTTGTACCCATTTGTTGATATTTTCATACTCAACAGGGAATAAATAACACTTGTCCAGAATTCATAAACCGCAAAGGATATTGGAAAATTTTATTTCTTAATTGTCCCTTAGAGAAAAGTGGCAAACTGTCCTTTTAGGGAATGTTTAAAGACTCCACGTTGAAAATATTTGGCTTTAAAAAATATTTATTTAGACTTCTTTAACTTTCTATTTTCCCCTCCCCCCTATTAATGCGAAACATATTTGTGAAGAAATGCTCCAATAATTGGTTAGTTGTGTCAGTGACTAAAATGTTTCTTTGTGATGCTCCCTATATCCCTACAGTCTCTGCTTATCCACAAATAAAACTTAGTGGGTCCCTTTAAGTAATTGTGGGTGAAATTCAACCTCAGAGGAGCCATAAAATGTGTGGTAGTGGATCATCCACCCGTTATACACCCCACCTCATTTCTATAATGGAAAGGAAAATCGGGCGAGGTGTAAAACAAGTGGCCGTTTTGCCCTCTCCGTTTGAAATTGAATTTCACCCCGTTGATCCTTTGCTGGGTTATGGTCTCACGGGCAGTATACACTCTCCATATATAAGCCAAAGAGTATTGGTCGACTTTCAGTACTTGGGGGCAATTTTTTGTGCACATACACTTTCCAGCAAGCTATAACAGCCAGAATTGGAAACTCTTAAGTGATTTTCCCTCACGAGCCCAGGTGTCTGCTGCCAATTATAGCTCCCTAGCTGAGATCAGCTAACTCAGCATAGATATCACACCTGCGACCCTCAGTTCTATGTGACTCAAGTCTACATAGTCCAGAAAGATATTTGGAAATGTAGTTTGTTCTTTGAATTTATCTCTAGGTAAATAGGCAGATGAAGTTTGAGTAAATTCATAGTTTAAAAATTTCTCCAAATGATTTCACTTTGTCATTCAAGTGTATAAGTTGCACCTTTATACCTGTATTTATCCAATGACTTTATATTAACTGGGGGTTGGTCAGCTTTGCTAGGATATAGATTGGAGCTGTTTAAATCTACAGTAATGGAAAGGGTTTGCATTTAATTAAATGCTCTTGACCAGTATTTATGTTTTAAATATGAATTCACAGTGATTATAAGCTTGACTATTTGGAGTTTCGTCTTTGGATTGGAATATGGACAGCATTCTTTTGTCTCATTCTCGTTGCCACAGAAGCCAGCTACCTCGTCCAGTATTTTACACGCTTCACTGAGGAAGGTTTCTGCACACTTATCAGCTTCATTTTTATCCATGATGCTTTTAAGAAAATGTTTAATTTGGCCAAGAATTATCCCATCAATTCTGATTATAACATTGACCATGTTACTCTCTATCACTGCTCCTGTCTGCCCCCTGAAGCAGGTAAGATTCTACTGAAAGAAATTGTCAGTCTTTGAATATATAATTTTAAGCAAAACATTGAAAGAAGCTTTAGTTTATTCACTGTATTTCATTTTTTGAAATTTTTCAGATAATGTTTCAAGTCTGTTTAACAAAACAACTGAGGCACACTTTCAACTTGGCACTGACACCTATAATACAGCTGTAAGTTTTTGCTCCAAGTAGAAATTTTACATGTTCCACAATATGTACTTTTTTCCAATTTTCTCCTCTCTTTTCCTGAAGGCTTTGATGAATAGTGAGGTACAATTGCACAACAGCCCGTCAATAGCACACCCCATGGCCATGCTGCATGTGAGAGCATAGACTGTCATGGAGAGAGTCCTGGAGGTGGATTTTGGGTGGGTGGAGAGTGGGGCTAGTTTCAAACTATTTTTGCCATATTTCCAGTTCAGGGTACTACAATTTGGCAGCACTTTAGAAAGAAATGCTCAATCCCTTCTGATTTTTAAATGTAATTATATAAAGCAGGATTTTTTGCAATTAAAAAGATCTCTTCGCATATCTTTTACGCCTTATATGCAAATTTACAAACATTTACAAGATGTTTTTGTAATCCTATTTAACTCTGTTTTCATTTTAGTTCGATATGGATTCTGCCAGCTGGTCTTCACTTACAAAGAAAGACTGTTTAAAGCTTGGAGGACAACTAGTGGGCAAAACCTGTGATTATGTTCCAGACATCACACTAATTTCCTTTATTCTTTTCTTTGGCACATTTGTTTGTTCCATGGCGTTGAAGAATTTTAAAACAAGCAGATACTTTCCAACTGCAGTAAGCATAATTTGTTCATTTTTACAGCACACTTTTTCGATACAGCAAGTAACAAGCCACATTTTCAAAGCCCTGTGATTTCTTGAGAGCCAGTTTGTAACGAGACAAACTTATGAAGCTTTGCAAATGGTGATATTGTCAAATGATTTGTGACAACATTTCAACTTTTGTCAGGCTGAGATAAAATAAGAATCAATAGAAATTGCCAGGCAAATGATATACTGAAACCACTTTAAAAGTGACTTCAACTGGGAGAGAACATATGCATGCTGGACATTGTTGCAAGCAATATCCCTCATCAGTTCTGAAACTAAAAATACCTAAATACCAGTCACTTGACCATCACTAAGCTAATATTAGCAATGAGGACACAGAGATTCTGGGTAGAGGATTTCATGTTTCTTCAAGACCAGTCAGTTGGCAGACAGAAAACAAATCTCATTGACCCTCATTTTAATGGGGTGGGGGGCAGGGCGGGTATGTTGTGCGTGATTCTCGAAGGCAGCAGTGTACCCAGGGAGTCTGGGATATATAAGCCTGGCCAATTTTAACAGCCGGGCTTCATTTACATAAATGTTCCCGGAGTCTTGCCCAAAGCCAGCCAGATCTACTATCTAGCCTGTCGATGAGAGGGAATTTGGTGGCAGGAGCCCGCACCAGGGTACCCGTGGGAACTGTTCCCAGCAATCAGTGGTGGGAGGAGTCTGGAGGCGATTGAGAGGGAGCGCTCTGTCCTTCTTGGTCTACAAAGTAACCTAAAATATAATTTAAAAACTTACCTGCTGCACCACTTCTAGCCCACAATCTGGCTGGTATGGCCTAATGGGAAAGCTGTCACCACTGCCCCGCTCAGGCTTAGCTGGTCTGTAAGATTCAGCTACTTACTGAATAAACTCACTGAGCCATCAGGGGAAAACAGTTGCATTTATAATACTGGCAGGCTGTATGATTTAAATATTTGGAAACAACTTTGGTGATCCTAACTTGGCAGCCCACACCACGTGATGGTTGATAAGAGTGTGAATATGATCTTTTCCAAACTTCCCCAGAAGGGAGGGAAAAATCAGCCAGCAATTCCTTTTCTGATCATTATCCAGCAAGTCCTGTATGTCAGAGGAGGATAGTATTGGTCTGGGCTTGTAACATGCAGCATGTGCTTCCTGGTTCTGGACGATCCATTCTTTTCATGCTACTTTCACTGATCAGCTTTGGCAGCTTGTTGAGATGATTTTGAAACAGGAACTAAACTTCTGACTGGCCCAGGAATGTCACTTCAGTTGTTAAGCTCACCCTTTGAGAGTGAATGCTTTCTTGTGTACCTCAGCAGTGGCAGGCGCACAGCAGAGATTTATTTTAGGTTGCCATGGTGGTGTTTTAATAGATTTTATATTTCCCTGAGATGATACTAAAATTAGTTCAAGAGAGTGCAACTTATTTTCTCTGTGATTTGTGACAGAAAATTAGACTGAAATGATCATGTTAAGCTGGGATTTGGCAACAATTTGGGGGTAAATATCCCCAAACTTGGGACAAACATTTTGTTGATTCACTCTTTGTGACTGTTCAATTCCCACATTGAAAATAGTTTTCACTCTTGTCTCAAATTGGAAAGGTCACAAGATAAATATGGATGGGAAGAGCATGCAACCCATTTTAGCTAATCCTTCCAGAAAAACTTCCAGTCCTCCCATCATGGCATCTAACTGTCTGTTAAATAGTTCCAAGGTTTTTGCCTCTGATACCCTACCCAGAGCCCATGTGCTGATCACCATTTACATCAAGAAAAACTTACTGACTTCATTCTTAAATTTGCCTTTTACCAGTTTAATACCGTACCCTTGTCCATAAATAAAAATGAAACATCACAGATGGTTCAAACACTGGGTCCAATTTATTTTAGTATTTAACCTCAAAATTAATTTTAAAATTTACTGAACATCTCTCAGTACCCTTGTTTCACATTAATTGTAACAGTTTCACAAATTCATCCTTGGAAGAGTTCATTTGAAAATATGTACTGCAGCTTTAATTGTAGGTTACACTTGTTTAGAGTTTGTGCTTTTAACTTTATGGATATGTGTGAACAAATTAACCATTACTACAATGTTTGCTTTAGAAAGCTTTGCATGCCTTATATTGGATCAGTTGTTCCAAATGAAATCATTTGAAGTGGCTCTATAATATTGTTTTACAATTTACTGATTTCTTCTTTAGTTCAGGAAACTAATTAGTGATTTTTCCATCATCTTGTCAATACTGATCTTCTGTGGAATTGATATCCTAGTTGGTGTGGACACCCCCAAACTCATTGTGCCAAGTGAGCTTAAGGTTTGTGTTACAAAACATGGACAGTAATTATCTGTATGTATTTCATTGATCATTTATTGGAAAAGAATTCTACTGTCCCATGAAATATTTTCTGTGTGTCAAACTCCTTTCAGGTAAGGTGTACACATTGGTTCCTGTATCATAGTTATATGTGCTGTTCTGTGTCTTCAACCTATTTCACAGGCATCATTGTTCATTCCTTCAATCATGATTTAAGATATCAACTCTCAAAGTACACGGATGAAATTATTGATTTTCTTCTCAAATATAGCCCCCTCCTCTTACTGGAGTATGGTTCTAGGGGTGTCAGCAGCCCTTCAATGGCTATTCTTCATGTGAGCCTAGACATTGAGGGGGAAAAATTGACCCACTCCTTAAGCTCCATTACTGCCTCTAAGAGGCGGCAATGGAGCGATAGGCCTCACCGACCGGGGGCAGACGGATGGGCCAACCCATCTGAAATTGCCCCTGGGCCAGGAGTGGCAGGAACGGGTTTCTGCGCCGACCCCACACCAACCGGCGGTGACTTCCTTACCGCCCCCAATGGGAAATTGCCCCGCGGGAGTGGCACTGCCGCCAGTCGGTGCGACTGACTGCTTTCCCCAGCGAGAAGCTGTGTGTGGCTAGGCGATGCATCTGCCCTTAAGGGGGAGGGCGCACTGCCGGCACCTGCCTGTTTGGCCGAAACCCTCCCTGGTGGCCCAGTGGGCCTGACTAGACTTCTTGCAGAGTTCGCAGCAGCCCTCCCCTTTAACTGAAGGAGAGAGACATTGTGATGTGGCAGCAACAGGCGGCATATCCATGTCGTGCTGACGTCAGCAGCGCGACGCTAATGATCGTTGGGGCGTCCAACCCGACCAAAGGGCACTTCCACCTCTCAGCACCACCCCGCCCGGAAATAGAAATCAAAGAGGCAAATCTCAAATATCGGTAAGTGTGCCTTCTTTTATTCGGGGGGCAATTTGGGCCCCTGAATGTTGGCAGGTTATTTGAATAGTATTGTCGGTGAACTTGATTGTATCCTCACTCAATGTCTCCATATGTGCACTTTGCAGAATGAGGCACTGGGTAGCACTCAGAGTGAGCACTGTGATTTTATTTCCCCCCGTCATATATCCAGGGATGCTGAGGCAGATTGTGCCATTTACTCACTAGGTTATCACAAAGCTCGTATGGCTAAAGTTAATATATGTTCTGCATGAAGACAAATACATTTTTTAAATGTCAATAAATATTATTCGCATATTTCCAAATGCAGTTTTCAGACCTCCTTAATCAAGGCAGCTAATTGAACCAGCAAGTTACTATATGTAAGAGTTAATTTAAAAAATAAATCCAAACATTTACCAATCAGAAAAAAATTCTGTTTCAAGTAAAGGAGGTAAAAGCATGAGATCAACAAAAAGGGACCAAAGAGATAGAATGACAAGGCAGAAGAGACGGGATTATTCAGATCTGAAACAGAAGAGATGAAATGGAGAAAAACTAGAAATCTTTGTACGGAGAATGTGTATGTTTACAGATAGAAAGAAATTAAAGAAAGACAAAGCAGAAAGAGAACATTTTAAAAGGCAGCAAAAACCCATAATAAGTGAATCCAAGAAAAGTGCCTAGCTGCTGGCCAAAGGAAGCATTGGCAGAGGTCTATCCCAATCTCTCAATAGCAGATGTATAAATACAGACCAACTGAAAAAATAGGAAAAGATACTGGCGAAAAGTTACATTTTGAGGGGAAAAAGCCTTAACAGAGATTCATTATGAGATAAAATGCTATGTTGGAGGTTACAATGTCTTCCAGTGAAAATTACAGGGGCTGAAATTCACCCACGCCGGAACTGGGTCGCACCTACCGTTTCTGTTGTGTTTTGGCCGCCGCAAAATTCAGCTCTTTGTCATTTCTTTTCGAGCGGGGCGGAAGTCGGTCATAATGGGGGTGGAAGTGGGGACGGGAAACGGAGTCTCCTCCGCTATCAGTCATCAGCGCCGGGCTGGTGACGTCATCGCGCTGGCGCGTCACAACCTCTCTCCCCTTCAGTTAAAGGGGAGAGCCACTGCGAGCTCTTCATGTTTTTAAGTTTGGTCCACTGGGCCACCAGGAAAGGTTTCGGCCGGGCCAGCAGCCTGGCACCCAAGAGTCTGTCGACAGCCGGGCCGTACCTGGGGGCATAATTGTTGGGCCGACCTGGCAGTCGGCTAACAAAAAAAAAATATCATCGCCGGCAGCGCCACCTCCCCGTTAAGGGCGGCTGTGCCGCCGACCAACAAGGAGTGCACCGACAAATAAAGCTGTCGGGGACACCGATCGGCGGCAGGAAGAGTTTTGAAGCTGAATTTTCCCTCCCAGGGCGGCTCTGTTACGGTGCGCATTCTGATGACGTCTTTAACAACACATCAGCAGGAGTGGGCAGAAGTGGGGGGAGCGGGGCGGATCTCCACACCGCAGCAAAAAGCCCTGAGCTGAATTTCGCTGTGTCGGCGGCCATTCTGCACCAACCCGTGGCTGCTGCTTTCTAGCGGTCAGAGCCTTATCGGGAGGCCGAATTTCAGCCTCACAATATCTTCGTGCTAACGATGGTTTGTGCCAACCCTGTGAATAACAGCAATTCTAGGGAAGGGAACTGGTGTTACCTCTTTAACGAGGCTGGTTCAAATAGGACAGGGATTGGATTTTTTCCTTTCATGCTGTGATTTCCCCATTGAAAAGGTCTGCAGTCCAAATAAAAACTATTCTTGGCAAGGACAGGATTCTATTTTAAACACATCATTGCCCATGCTATTACACTCTACATTTTCAAATAATATTCTATTTGGCAGTAAAATGCACTAAATAAATAACATTCAGGTCAGTGGGATGCATTTTAAGTGCATTTCCTCCAGACAGTCCAGTGCAGATTGAGAACTCAACACACCAGATCATGGGAGAAAACTGTTTTATGTCATTGCTCATCAGCTGTTTCTGACATTACATTTGTTATTTTATTCACTGGATTATATTAGTAAAACTGTAATTAGGGTAAAGGTTTGGTGCTTTATGAACTCGAAAATTAATGTTCTACCATCCTATCTTTTAGAAACATAGACATAGAAACATAGGAAATAGGTGCAGGAGCAGGCCATTCGGCCCTTCGAGCCTGCACCACCATTCAATATGATCAAGGCTGATCATGCAACTTCAGTACCTCATTCTTGCTTTCTCTCCATATCCCTAGATCCCTTTAGCCGTAAGGGCCACATCTAACTCCCTTTTGAATATATCTAACAAATTGGCCTCAACAACTTTCTGTGGTAGAGAATTCCACAGGTTCACAATTCTCTGAGTGAAGGAGTTTCTTCTCATCTCGGTCCTAAATGGCTTAACCCTTATCCTTAGACTGTGACCCCTGGTTCTGGACTTCCCCAACATTCTTCCTGTAGCTAACCTGTCCAGTCCCATCAGAATTTTATATGTTTCTATGAGATCCCCTCTCATTCTTCTAAATTCCAGTGAATATAAGCTTAGTCGATCCAGTCTTTCTTCATATATCAGTCCTGCCATCCGGGGAATCAATCTGGTGACCCTTCGCTGCACTCCCTCAATAGCAAGAATGTCCTTCCTCAGATTAGGAGATCAAAACTGTACACAATATTCAAGATGTGGCCTCACCAAGGCCCTGTACAACTGCAGTAAGACTCCCTGCTCCTATACTCAAATCCTCTCACTATGAAGGCCAACATGCCATTTGCCTTCTTCACCGCCTACTGTACCTGCATGCCAACTTTCAATGACTGATGTACCATGACACCCAGGTCTCGTTGCACCTTCCCTTTTCCTAATCTGTCACCATTCAGATAATATTCTGCCTTCCTGTTTTTGCCACCAAAGTGGATAACCTCACATTTATCTACATTATACTGCATCTGCCATGCATTTCCCACTCACCTAACTTGTCCAAGTCACCCTGCAGCCTCTTTGCACCCTCCTCACTGCTCACACTGCCACCCAGCTTAGTGTCATCTGCAAACTTGTAGATATTACATTCAATTACTTCATCTAAATCATTAATATATATTGTAATTAGCTGGGGTCCCAGCACTGAACCTTGCAGTACCCCACTAGTCACTGCCTGCTATTCTGAAAAGGACCCGTTTATTCCTAATCTTTGCTTCCTGTCTGCCAACCAGTTCTCTATTCATGTCAATACATTACCACCAATACCATGTGCTTTACTTTTGCATACTAATCTCTTGTGTGGGACCTTGTCAAAAGTCTTTTGAAAGTCTAAGTACACCACATCCACTGGTTCTCCCTTGTCCACTCTACTAGTTACATCCTCAAAAAAATTTGAGAAGATTTGTCAAGCACGATTTCCCTTTCATAAATCCATGCTGATTTGGACTGATCCTGTCACTGCTTTCCAAATGTGCTGTTATTAAATCTTTAATCATTGATTCCAACAATTTCCCCACTACCGATGTCAGGCTAATGGTCTATAATTCCCTGTTTTCTCTCCCTCCTTTTTTAAAAAGTGGGGTTACATTAGCCAGCCTCCAATCCATAGGAACCAATCCAGAGTCGATGGAAAATGACCACCAATGCATCCACTATTTCTCGGGCCACTTCCTTAAGTACTCTGGGATGCAGACTATTAGGCCCTGGGGATTTATCGGCCTTCAATCCCATCAATTTAGTGACACAATTTCCTGACTAATGGAGAATTCCTTTAGTTCCTCCTTCTCGCTAGACCCTCGGTCACCAAGTATTTCTGGAAGGTTATTTATGTCTTCCTTAGTGAAGACAGAACCAAAGTATTTGTTCAATTGGTCTGCCATTACTTTGTTCCCCATTATAAATACACCTGATTCTGACTGCAAGGGACCTACATTTGTCTTCATTAATCTTTTTCTCTTCACATATCTATAGAAGCTTTTGCAGTCAGTTTTTATGTTTCCTGCAAGCTTACTCTCATACTCTATTTCCCCCCTCCTAATTAAACCCTTTGTCCTCCTCTGCTGAATTCTAAATTTCTCCCAGTCCTCAGGTTTGCTGCTTTTTCTGGCCAATTTATATGCCTCTTCCTTGGATTTAACACGATCCTTAATTTCCCTTGTTAGCCTTGAAGGAGCACTACAAAATTTTGCATTCAGGGATTAATAAGAAAAATGTAGATTTAAAATAATAGTTGGGAAAACTTATTTGGTAAAAGATCTCACTGAAAAATAAAAGCACTCTACAGAATATTCCAGCAGGCTCTGTGAAGTAGACTGCATTTGGCTGTGCCAGAAGATTACCCTGTCACAAAAAGCCAATAACACCAATTTAATCAACTCCCATGCAGTCACAAATCAATATTATTTGTTTTTCAGATGTGTTTGCAAAATATTAGAGCTGCTGTCAGTCACTGTTCTGGCGAATTGCTGTCCCTTGAGAATGCTTAAAATTCTATTTTTAAGGAGTGCACAGATAGGGCTTTCTTGGTTTGATACCACAATGTCCAACTAATGATTATTTATGATTTGCACAGCTTAAAAAAAAAAGCAGCATTAAAATGGAAAATGTTATTTGTAGGAAGAGCGTATGATAATATTTGAGTATTACATCCTCTTGTAGTTAGAATTTTGTGGACTTTGGCTTGGTTATTACAACATGCAACATAAGCAGGGAAGTCTTGCTACAGCTATATAAGGTATTGGTGAGGCCACACCTGGAATACTGCGTGCAGTTTTGGTTTCCATATTTACGAAAGGATATACTTGCTTTGGAGGCAGATCAGAGAAGGTTCACTAGGTTGATTCTGGGGATGAGGGGGTTGACTTATGAGAAAGGTTGGGCCTCTACTCATTGGAATTCTGAAGAATGAGAGGTGATCTTATCGAAACGTAGAAGATTATGAGGGGGCTTGACAATGTGGATGCAGAGAGGATGTTTCCACTGATGGGGGAGACTAAAACTAGAGGGCACAATCTTAGAATAAGGGGCCGCCCATTTAAAACAGAAATGAGGAAAAATTTCTTCTCTCAGAGGGTTGTAAATCTGTGGAATTCGCTGCCTCAGAGAGCTGTGGAAGCTAGGACATTGAATAAATTTAAGACAGAAATAGACAGTTTCTTAAACGATAAGGGGTTATGGGGAGCAGGCAGAGAGGTGGAGCTGAGTCCATGATCAGATCAGCCATGATCTTATTGAATGGCGGAGCAGGCTCGAGGGGCCGTATGGCCTACTCCTGTTCCTATTTCTTATGTTCTTACGTTCTTATAATAAATTTAAAGAGGACACTGTTTCTGTGAAAAAGTGCTTGGCTAAACCTTTTTTCATTTTTTTATAAACACAAATCTTCTTGTAGCACATGATTACATGAGTTTTAAGTAAGGTTGAAATCAGAATGAAATCTACACAGCTCTTCAGGGTCAATAGCTTCCCAAATGCAATAAAGCTTTGCCAAAACTTCTAATATAGCCAAATGTCTTTAAGCCGCTGATTATAAATTGCTCCAATATTCAATTCTTCCATCACAAAATCCTTCATTTTAATGCAGTTATTTTTGATGTTTAAATAGTAAACATATTTTCACTAGCTTATGAAATGTCAGAGTTACAGAAAAAAATAGCTAAATATGTACCGCTGTGATAGAGTAAACTTTTTGTATTAGTGCCAAGAAATCCTATAAGGAATTCAAGAAATCAAATAGGGAATTCAGAAGAAACTTCTTTACCCAGAGAGTGGTGAGAATGTGGAACTCTCTGCCACATGGAGTGGTTGAAGCGAATAGTATAGATGCATTTACAGGGCAGCTAGGAAGTAGAGGGTTATGCTGATAGAGTTAGATGAGGAAGGATGGGAGGAGGCTTGGGTGGAGCATAAACACCAGCATGGACTGGTTGGGCTAAATGGCCTATTTCAGCACTGTATATTCTATGTAATTCATTTATAATGCCTTGATTTTAGAAATGCAATATAATAAATCTGATTCTTTTTATTAAAGCCAACAAACCCGCACAGAGAGTGGTTTGTGTATCCATTTGGAGCGAATGAATGGTGGATGTGCCTAATTGCGATTGTGCCAGCTTTACTGGTCACTATACTTGTCTTTATGGACCAGCAGATTACTGCCGTCATCCTGAACCGCAAGGAGCATAAACTCAAGGTTTGTTGTTAATTTGTCTCCATGTTTTAATGTTTTGTTTTACCACTGGGTCAGTTGGAACCTTCACAAGATGATTCATTTCAAGTGGTTCAAATTATTTGCAAAAGTAAAGCACAAGTCACATTTTAAAATGCCTTTTACAAAATTATAAGTACTGTTAACAATTTATATTATTTGCAATTATGCTGTACAGTAATATTTACATTACAAACATAAGTTTACAGCTATTCAGCACATCATTAGAATCAGGTTGTGCATTCCCTGGCCTGCGAGCACCATTGGAGCATCGTAGCGGCATACCACTCCAGGGAGCAGCACGTGCTGGAGCAGGAGAGCAATGGCAGTGAAGAGGGACGTCACCAAGATACAGGTCGGTGATTGGAGCGTGGGCAGATAGAGCAGGAGCGGCGAGGTCGGGGCAAAGGAGCGGCGAGAGATTGTAGAGGAACATGATCGGGGCCTAGGAGAGGTGCGAGTTCGGAGCCCAGAAGAGGCGAGGGCCCAGGGGCAGCACGGGCCAGCCCACATTGCGATATGTGTGCGCAATAGTTCCGTGCAGCAGAGCTGGTCTCCAGTCACCTTGGTTAATCCTTGCCACTGGACCAAGACTCTGTTAAGCCCGTGTAGTTGCTGGTGTGCAACGGCCACCACACAATAAAAAAATCGACGCACAGGCATCTTCCACTCTTCAAAATTTGGTTCAGGACCTGGAATTTTAGGTCCTTCATTGAAACACCTGTGAACTTTTTGACATGGAAGCAAGTCATCCTCGATTCGAAGGACTGCCTATGATGATGATGAGGAGAATCATAGAATGGTTACAGCACAGAAGGAGACCATTTGGCCCGTTGAGCCCATGCCAGCTCTCTCCATGAGCACTTCAGCTAGTTTCACTCCCCTGCCTTTTCCCCGTAGTCCTGCAATTTTTTTTCCTTCAGGTGCTTATCCAATTCCCCTTTGAAAGTCTCAATTAAGTATGCTTCCACTACCCTTTCAGGCAGTGCATTCCAGATCATAACCACGCGCTGTGTAAATTTGTTTTCCCTCATGTCACTTTTGGTTCTTCTGTCAATCCCCTTAAATCTGTGTCCTCTGGTTCTCGACCCTTCTGTCAATGGGAACAGTTTCTCTCTATCTACTCTGTCTAGACCCCTCATAATTTTGAACACCTCTATCAATTCTCCTCTCAACCTCCCCTGCTCTAAGGAGAACAACTTCAGCTTCTCCAGTCTATCCATGTAACTGAAATTCCTCATCCCTAGAACCATTCTTGTAAATTTTTTCTCTACACTCTCCAGGGCCTTCACACCCTTACTAAATTGTTGTGCCCAGAATTGGACACAATACTCCAGTTGAGGCCGAACCAGTGTTTTATAAAGGTTCATCATAATTTCCTTGCTTTGTACGCTATGACTCTATTTATGAAGCCCAGGATCCCGTTTGCTTTTTTTTAACCGTTTTCTCAACCTGCCCTGCCACATTCAGCAATTTGTACACATATACCCACAGGTCTTTCTGTTCCTCCACCCCTTTTAGAATTGTACCCTTTAGTTTATATTGCCTCTCCTTGTTCTTCCTACCAAAAAGTATCACTTTGCACTTTTCGGCATTAAATTTCATCTGACACGTGTCCGCCCATTCCACCAGCCTGTCTATATCCTCTTGAAGTCCATCACTATCCTCCTCACTGTTCATGATTCTTCCATGTTTTGTGTCATCTGCAAATTCTGAAATTGTGCCCTGTACATCCAAGTCCAAGTCATTACTATACATCAAGAAAAATGTGGCCCTAGGGAACACCACTGTATACATTCCTTCAGTCTGTAAAACAACCGTTCATCACTACTCTCTGATTCCTGTAACTTAGCCAATTTTGTATCGATGTTGCCACTGTCCCTTTTATTCCACGGGCTTTAACTTTGCTGGCAAAACTATTTTGTGACACTTTATCAAATGCCTTTTGGAAGTCCATGTACACCACATTAACCGCATTGCCCTCATTAGCCCTTTCTGTTACCTCATCGAAAAACTCAATCAAGTTAGTTAAACATGATTTGCCTTTGACAAATCCGTGCTTGCTTTCCTTAATTAATCCACACTTGTCCACGTGACTGTGAATTTTGTCCTGGATTATCATTTCTAAAAACTTCCCCACTACTGAGGTTATACTGACGGGTCTATAGTTCCTGGATTTTTCCTTACACCCTTTTTTGAACAAGTGTGCAACATTTGCATTTCTCTAGTCCTCTGGCATCACCCCCGTATCAAAGGAGGGTTAGAAGATTATGGCCAATTTCCACCCTTAGCATCCGAGGATGCAACCCATCTGGTCCTGGTGACTTAACTACTTTAAGTACACCCAGCCTTTCTAGTACCTCCTCTGTTATGTATTAATGCTTGGGAGTCACCAGACACCAGAGGGCACCGCAGTCAGAGGTCATCAGGCTGTACACATGTGGCATGTGTGCTTGGTCACCTATATATAAGCTGGGTGTCTTTGTCACGCAGGCACTCTTGGCTGGAATAAAGATGGATCAGGTTGCACCTGAGTGAGTTTACAGTAACCAGACTCTTGAGTCATTACAATTGGCGATGAGGTAATTTAAGAACCTTCGCATGCCCAATGGGCACTGTTGGAATCCTGGAGAGGCTCGTGGAGGGCGAGGATTGGGCGGATTTTGTCTACCGCCTGGATCAGTATTTTGTGGCCAACGGCATAGAGGCAGAGGCCTACGCAGTTAAGCACAGGGCAGTTCTCCTCACAGTTTGTGGTCCGAAAATTTACGGCCTCGTGAAGAATCTTCTCTCGCTTGTACGTCTGGCGGAAAAAGGGTACGAGGAATTGTGTATGTTGGTGGGTAACCATTTGAAGCCACAAGAGGGGATCATCATATCACGCTACCATTTCTACACATATGTTCGTGCTGAGGGCCAGGTCGTGTCGGGATTTGTCGGTGATCTGCGACGTCTTGCTGAGCTGTGTAAGTTCGGGAAGACATGCTGCGTGATGTCTTCGTGATAGGCATCAACCATGATGTGATACTCAGGAAGCTGTTGGCTGCAGAGACGCTGGATTTGAAAAAGGCCATCACGACTGCCCAGGCATGCATGATGACGGATGATAATTTGAGGCAGATATCATCGACGAGTCGGAGTTCCACGGCAAGTACTGTAAACAAGATGGCGTAGTCTTCGGGCAGAGTTGCTTACATGAAACCTGCCGCTGCTCAGAGCCCGCCAACTGTTTCGAACCAGATTTCACCCTGTTGTCATTGTGGGGGCAATCATCAGCCTCATCAGTGTCGCTTTAGACAATACTCATGCAATGGATGTTCGAAAGTGGGGCATCTTCACAGGATGTGTCCACAACGAAGCAAGCGTGGTGCAACTCACCACGTGGTTAATGAGGACCAGTTCAGTGATGGCCCTGATATGCAACCTGAGGAGGAAGTGAATGGACTGTATTCATTCCTGAGCAAGAGCCAGCCAATAGTCATTACTGTGAAGTTGAATGGCATGTCTGTATCAATGGAGCTGGACACGGGTGCGAGCCAGTCGATAATGAGCCAAAGGACATTCGACAAGCTGTGGGACGCTAAGGCTGCGAAACCGAAGCTGAGTCCAGTCAATGCCAGATTGCGTACTTACACTAAGGAACTCATACTGGTGCTCAGCAGTACAGCAATCGAGGTGTCATATGACGGTGTGGTTCATGAGCTACCATTATGGATCGTCCCAGGTAATGGTCCAACGCTGTTCGGCAGGAATTGGCTCAAGAAAATCAAGCTGAACTGGAATAATGTCAAGAGGTTGTCCTCGGCGGGTGATACTTCGTGTGCTCAAGTATTGAAAAAGTTTCCTTCTTTGTTTGAACCGGGCATTGGTAATTTTATGGGAGGCAAGGTGCAGATTCACCTGGACACCAATGCAAGGCCTGTCTATCACAAAGCTCGGTCTGTTCCGTACATGATGAGGGAGAAGATTGTAATTGAGCTTGACGGACTCCAGCGTGAAGGGATCATATCACCGGTCGAGTTTAACGAATAGGATAGTCCCATTGTTCCTGTGTTGAAGAGTGATGGCACTGTCTGGATTTGTGGAGACTACAAAGTTACAATTAACTGATTTTCGAAACAGGATCAGTATCTGTTACCGAGGGCTGATCACCTGTTCGCCATGCTAGCTGGTGGAAAGTCATTCACAAAACTGGATCTGGAGTCGGCCTATATGACCCAGGAGCTTGTCGACACTTTGAAGCAACTCACCTGCATCAACACCCATAAAGGACTGTTCGTCTACAGCAGGTGTCCTTTTGGGATTCGTTCGGCTGCAGCCATATTTCAGAGGAATATGGAGAGTTTACTGAAGTCCGTTCCTAGAACTGTCATGTTTCAAGATGACATTCTGGTCACCGGTCGCGACACTGCTGAACATCTGAACAATCGTGAAGAAGTCCTACAGTATCTGGCCAAAGTGGGACTCAGGCTGAAACACTCAAAGTGTGTATTCATGGCACCTGAAGTCGAATTCCTCGGGAGTAAGATTGCTGCTGATGGCATCAGGCCCACTGATTCGAAAACCGAGGCCATCAAAAATGCACCCAGGCCTCAGAGTGTGATGGAGCTGCGTTTATTCCTTGAGCTACTCAACTACTTTGGTAATTTCTTACCCAGATTGAGCACTTTATTAGAGCTACTGCATGTGTTACACAGAAAAGGCGACAACTGGGTCTGGGGTGCATCTCAAGACAGAGCCTTTGAGAAAGCCAAGAATCTGCTATGTTCAAACAAGTTGCTTGTTCATTATGATCCGTGTAAGCGTCTTGTATTGGCCTGTGATGCTTCATCATATGGGGTTGGCTGCGTACTCCAACAAGCAAATGAATCGGGCAAGCTACAACCTGTTGCGTATGCTTCGAGAAGTCTGTCGAAAGCGGAAAGAGCCTACAGTATGGTAGAGAAAGAAGCTTTGGCCTGTGTGTTTGGGGTTAAAATAATGCACCAGTACCTGTTTGGTCTTTGTTTTGAACTAGAAACGGATCACAAGCCACTCATTTCATTGTTTGCGGAAAACAAAAGTATTAATACCAATGTATCGACCCGCATTCAAAGATGGGTGCTGACATTGTCTGCCTACAATTACGTCATCTGTCATAGACCTGGTACTGAGAATTATGTCGATGCACTGAGTCGTCTGCCCTTACCCACAACTGAGATGGAGACGCCTCAACCTGCAGATCTACTATTAGTAATGGATGCGTTTGACAGTGAAGGAGCCCCTGTCACTGTTCAACAAGTTAGGATCTGGACCAGCCATGACCCTATTTTATTGGTTGTGAAATGGTGTGTACTCAGTGGTGATTGGTCTGTCATACTTATGGAGATGTGTGAGGAGACCAAACCTTACAACTGTCGCAAGGATGAGCTGCCCATGCAGTCAGACTGTTTACTGTGGGGTAATCGTGTAATCATGCCGAAAAAAGGTAGAGAAACATTTGTACGTGAACTTCATAACACTCATCCTGGTATTGTCATTGATGAAGTCCATTGCTAGGTCTCATGTATGGTGACCTGGAATTGACTCTGATCTGGAATCATGCGTGCATCAGTGCAATACTTGCATGCAACTAAGTAAAGTACCAGCAGAATCTCCGCTGAGTCTTTGGTCGTGACCATCCAAACCATGGTCGAGGATCCACATTGATTTTGCGGACCCGTTCCTAGGAAAGATGTTTTTTATCGTAGTAATGCATATTCTACGTGGATAGAGTGTGTTATTATGTCATCCAGCATGTCTACTGCTACCATTGAGAGCCTTCGTATCATGTTTGTTAGTCATGGTTTGCCTGACATTGTTGTGAGCGACAATGAATCTTGCTTCACAAGTCTTGTGTTCCAGGAGTTCATGAAACTCAATGGCATCATGTGAGATCAGGTCGTTTCAAGCTTGCTTCTAATGGTCAAGCAGAGTGTGCCATTCAAACGATCAAGCAAAGTATGAAACATGTAACTCAGGGCTCACTGCAGAGACGGTTGTCATGTATATTGCTCAGTTACAGGTCAAGACCTCATACTCTTACTGGGGTTCCTCCTGCTCAACTGCTGATGAAGAGAAACATAGAAACATAGAAATTAGGTGCAGGAGCGGGCCATTCGGCTATTCGAGCCTGCACCGCCATTCAATAAGATCATGGCTGATCATTCAACCTCAGTACCCCATTCCTGTCTTCTCTCCATACCCCTTGATCCCTTTGGCCGTAAGGGCCATATCTAACTCCCTTTTGAATATATCTAACGAACTGGCCTCAACAACTTTCTGCGGGTAGAGAATTCCACAGGTTAACCACTCTCTGAGTGAAGAAGTTTCTCCTCATCTCAGTCTTAAATGGCTTACCCCTTATTCTTAGACTGTGACCCCTGGTTCTGGAACTCCCCAGCAACGGGAACATTCTTCCTGCCTCTAACCTGTCCAATCCCGTCAGAATTTTATATGTTTCTATGAGATCCCCTCTCATTCTTCTCAACTCTAGTGGTTACAAGCCCAGTTGATCCAGTCGCTCCTCATATGTCAGTCCTGCCATCCTGGGAATCAATCAGGTGAACCTTCGCTGTACT